>NC_053490.1:89707838-90007838 GCF_905171775.1 Rana temporaria
CATTTCACATCGGAGACCCCATTTCGCATCAGAACTACCCCCATCAGATGCCCTGTTTCACATCAGAAGTCCCCCCCTCCCAATACATCAGAGGCCCCATTTCACATCATAATTACCCCCCCCCCCCCCCATTTCGCATCAGAGCTACCCCCATCAGATGCCCTGTTTCACATCAGAAGTCCCCCCCCTCCCAATACATCAGAGGCCCCATTTCACATTAAACCCCCCCTCCCCATTGCATCAGCAGCCCCATTTACATTAGAAGTCCCCCCTTTCCCCTCATTACGTTGGAGACCTAATTTTGCATCAGAAATCCCCCCACTATTACATTAGAAGTCCCCCCCCCCCCATTACGTTTAGAGATATAATTTCGCATCAGAGGTTCCATTTTGCATCAGAAACCCCCCCATTACATCAGTGGCCCTATTTACATTAGAAGTCGCCCTAGCCCCCCCCCCCCCCAATTACATTTTTAGCAACCTTTTTTGCATGGAATTCTCCTGTGGTTTTTGGAGAAGTGGGTCCTATAGGAGTTCCTATAATTCCAAAGTCTGACGCAGAATTGGGAATAAGTCTAGGTTCCTCGAAATCAGAGTAGAAGACCTCATTGGACTCGGGCACTACCAACTGGTATCAGATGGTCCTCTTCTGAAGGTCTCTGTTCAACCATGTAGCTTCATTCCTACCAGTATTCGCTTGAGCCGGTTGGCTAATGAGGTCTTCTACTCTTGTTCTGAGGAACCTAGACATATAGCCAGATTCAGGTAGGGCGCCGCATCTTTAAGGCAGCGTAGCGTATCGTATTTACGATACGCCGCCTTAAGTCAGAGAGGCAAGTACTGTATTCACAAAGCACTTGCCTCCTAACTTGCGGCGTAGCGTAAATGGGGCCGGCGTAAGCGCGCCTAATTCAAATGTGGGTTGGGGGGGGCGTGTTTTATGGAAATTTGGTGACCCGACGTGATTGACGTTATTTACGAACGGCGCATGCGCCGTCCGTGTACATATCCCAGTGTGCATTGCTCCAAAGTACGCCGCAAGGACGTATTGGTTTCGACGTGAACGTAAATTACGTCCAGCCCCATTCACGGACGACTTACGCAAACGACGTAAAATTTTCGACGCGGGAACGACGGCCATACTTAACATTGGCTAGGCCAGCTATTTGTTGGAATAACTTTACGCCGGAAAACGCCTTACATAAACGGCGTATCTTTACTGCAACGGGTGCACGTACGTTCGTGAATCGGCGTATCTAGTCCTTTACATATTCTACGCCGAACTCAACGGAAGCGCCACCTAGCGGCCAGCGGAAAAATTGCACGGCGCAGGCCGTTGTATCTTAGCTAGGTTTAAGTGTATCTCAGTTTGAGCATACACTTAAACTTACGACGGCTTAGATTCCAAGTTACGTCGGCGTATCTACTGATACGCCGGCGTAACTATTTGTGAATCTGGCTACTAGTCCCCATTCCACATCAGACTTTGGAATTCTGGAAACTCCTCTGAGACCCACTGCCCCAGAGCAACAGAGTCCAAGTTTGGAACTTTACAAACCTGCTTCTCTATCCTTTATATTGTACCACCACCCCAAAGTCACAGAGAACTCGCTCCCACTTTTCAGCAACCTAGCATGGAGAAGTTATTAATTTATGTATTTGATTTTGTATTCAAAGGGGTTGATTTACTAAAGGCTTGTTCACCCAAGATGCGATGGAAGGCAAAATGGCTTTTTGTCGTGTCGGTTCACACCACACCATGCAGTACACTTGCAGGCTGGTTGCAATGCAAATCATTTTATCACAATGCTACTGAGGTGCATAGAACTGTGGTAAAATGTCACTTGTGACATTCCAATAAAGCTCAGTGAAAAAAAGTAAACATTTCAATACACTGGGAACGGCACATCTGCACTGCGTGAAACGACAAATGTGAAAGGGTCCTCGGGAAGTGGGCTGTTTACTTTCAAAAGGAATTTTCCCTTAACTGGTTAAAATTCACAGAAAAAAAACAGCAATTTTCTTTTAACATTCATTTTTGGAGTGAATGTGCTTGCAGCCCTGGAAATCACGCTACTTCCAAGCTGCAGATCAGTGTGATATGAATCTCTGATTTCATTGCGGCTTGTAACTTCATTTAACAGAAGTCCGTGCAAGTTGCATTGAAATTGCAAAAAAAGTAGTGCAGGAACTTTTTTTCACTGCGGCTTGAGTTGCAACAATTTGAACGGCTCCGTTTTCGGCAATGCGGTACGACTTGTTATGCGGTTCCAAAAATGTTTGAACAAGATTCCATAATGCCGCGTACACACGATCATTTTTCGGCATGAAAAAAAAAACAAAGTTTTTCCAACTTCATCATTAAAAACGACGTTGCCCACACACCATCGTTTTAAAAAAATGATGAACAAAGCGCGGTGACGTATAACACGTACGACAGCACTCTGAAGGGGAAGTTCTATTCGCCTTTGGGCTGCTTTAGCTTAATCCTTGTTGGTAAAAGACAATTTGCGCTTTTCTGTCTGTTACAGCGTGATGAATGTGCTTACTCCATTATGAACGATAGTTTTACCAGAACGAGCGCTCCCGTCTCATAACTTGCTTCTGAGCATGCGCGGGTTTAAAACGTAGTTTTAGCCCACACACGATCATTTTTTACTACCTGAAAAACGACGTAGTTTAAAACGACGTTAACCACTTGCCGACCGCCGCATGTATATGTACGTCCACAGAATGGCACGTACAGGCAGATGGGCGTATTCCGCGGGTCGGGGGTCCGGTCGGGACCCCCCCCCCCCCCCCGCTACATGCGGCGGTCGGATTCCCGCGGGGAGCGATCCGGGACGACAGGCGCGGCTATTTGTTTATAGCCGCTCCGTCGCGATCGCTCCCCGGAGCTGAAGAACGGAGAGAGCCGTATGTAAACACGGCTTCCCCATGCTTCACTGCATCGATCGAGTCATCCCTTTTATAGGGAGACTCGATCGATGACGTCAGTCCTACAGACACACCCCCACCCCCCTACAGTTGTAAACACACACTAGGTGAACCCTAACCCCTACAGCGCCCCCTGTGGTTAACTCCCAAACTGCAACTGTCATTTTCACAATAAACAATGCAATTTAAATGCATTTTTTGCTGTGAAAATGACAATGGTCCCAAAAATGTGTCAAAATTGTCCGAAGTGTCCGCCATAATGTCGCAGTCACGAAAAAAAACCTTGATCGCCGCCATTAGTAGTGAAAAAAAAAATGTATAAAAATGCAATAAAACTATCCCCTATTTTGTAAACGCTATAAATTTTGCGCAAACCAATCGATAAACGCTTATTGCGATTTTTTTTTTTTTTTTTTTTTTTTTTACCAAAAATAGGTAGAATACGTATCGGCCTAAACTGAGGAAAAATAAAAATGTTATCTATGTTTTTGGGGGATATTTATTATAGCAAAAAGTAAAAAAAATTGAATTTTTTTCAAAATCGCTCTATTTTTGTTTATAGCGCAAAAAATAAAAACCGCAGAGGTGATCAAATACCACCAAAAGAAAGCTCTATTTGTGGGGGAAAAAGGACGCCAATTTTGTTTGGGAGCCACGTCGCACGACCGCGTAATTGTCTGTTAAAGCGACGCAGTGCCGAATCGCAAAACCTGGCCTGGGCATTTAGCAACAAAATGGTCCGGGGCTTAAGTGGTTAAAAAATGCAGCATGTTCGATTTTTATTTTTTTATTTTTTTATTTTTATTTTTTTATTTTTTTCAGAAGATGAAAAACGATGTGCAGCCCACACACGATCATTTTAAATTACATTTTTAAAAACTTCGTTTTTTTTCATGCCGAAAAATGATCGTGTGTATGCGGCATAAGTGTATGAACAGTTTTAGTTGTATGTTAGCTAGCTAGTACTATTTGTTCTCAATGAATCTCCCCTTTCTAAATACATCCAGCAGACTTTTGCAGCCTACAGCTTTTCCTTGTGGGACCACAGCTGGAGAGCCACAGGTTGTTAAAGACTGATTTACAATGTAAGACGTTCCTGCATTATGTCACTATTCAAAAAAACGTTAGAAAGTTCCACTTGTCAGCAAACGGATGAAGGCTTCATGTTTAGGCACCCCCCCATCCCCCCCCCTCCCTTTTCCTTGGAAAGAATTGTTTGAGAAGATTTACTAAATGCTGGCTTTGTTTTTTTTTTAAAGGGCAAGCAGAAGACTGCAGTGGCGCAGCTCCATGCAGACAATAGACGTGGAAGAGAAGACACAAAGGCTTGCAACGGATGGCGCTCTAGATGTTCAAATCTGCTGATGCTGTTACATTGATGTTGTGAGGAGCATAGATCGAGTCTACCCTAATGCTCACATGGTCGAGAGTATGACGTCACCCTCCAAGGGCTGTGGGAACGGACCAGGAGTTACCTCTCAAGTCATTGACAAAAGTGTTTCGAGAACTTCTCAAGACAGCTGTCACAATGGAGCTCTTGACAACAAAGAAGACTCCCAGGAGGATCAGAGCCCCTCCAAGTCGTCAAATGTATTCACCAGCCCAATACAGCGGTCCACCCCTAATGGCGAGAGGCCCCGTTCAATGATGGGCATGGGCAACTCATCAACATGGAATGCTTTGTCATCTTTGCGGAAGATGGGTTCGTTCAAAAAGCTAAAATCATCTGTTCTGCAAGGAATTCAGGCTAAAGAAAATGCTAATAATTTAAGTGATGCAGAAAACGGGGGTGATATGCAGAAGCGCCTGTCTTCTGATGGAGTTATAAGTTGTCAAACAACCTGCAGGATATCGGCCTCAAGATCCATGCAGGATCATTTTAATGTGACGGATGGCCTGCAGTCGGATGGGTCTGATGTTGAGGAGTCCGATGACACGTTTTTGAGGAGCACCCATCGATCTCGCAGTATCAGACGTGCCTATGGAGCTGGTCGAATCAACTTATTGGATAAGGACAACGTCCGCGTATCAAACAGTCCCCTTAAGCTTTCGCCTATTGGGCGGGAGAAAAATGTCTGTGAAATTATTGTGAAAAACTCGGACAGCAACAAAATTATTTACAGAAGGAGTAAAAGTACAGACAACCTCAACTTTCTCAAAAAGAGCTCTTTCAAAAGGAAATCTACCTCTAACCTTACGGATGTAAAATCTAACAGCGAAAAGGAGATCATCCAGAAAAGCCAGATAAATACGTCTGCAGATACCAATAATCTATCTGGGACTCCAGAGAGACAATCCAAACGGTGGAGAAGCCCAATCAGGGCAAAGGACTTTGACAGAGTGTTAAAAATCATGAGCAATGTTACTGAGGGCAATTGGAAAAAAGAGAGTAGCAAAGGCAGCTCTCCCACCAACGAAGAATGTCGCCGAGGTCGGCCGAACAGCCGATTACATGATGATTATTCCAGGAGAGTATCCAGCAGCGCGGACACAGAAAGGAGGAGATGTATATTTGGTCCACATTCCCCCTCATCTGAGACAAATTTGTGTCTAAGCTCCCCTCGGACTAACGTGGACAGTCCATCCTTTGAGACTGATATCAGATTGTCCTCTTCTGAGGCCCTCTCTGTTAAGCGTTGTAGCCTCTCTCCTACCAGTAGTAGCTTAAACCAATTGGCCAATGAGGTATTCTACTCCGATTCCGAGGAACCTAGACATATTCCCCATTCCATATCAGACTTTGGAATTCTGGGAACTCCTGTGAGACCCACTGCCCCAAAGCCACAGAGCCCAAGTTCGGAACTCCGCAAACCTGCTTCTTCTATCCTTTATACTAATCACCAAAGCACTTTATCGTTGAGCTCCATGGAAAGTGATGAGCGGGCAGAACTGGGCACCGTAAAAGCAGATAGGAGTCCGCATTCCTTTAAGGATACCATTAAACATACTTACTCTGATGATGGGAATGAGGACAGTGGAATAAGCAGCCAGTCTCAACTGAGCCTCAACGTGGTTAATGAAGAAAAACAAGAAGCGGTAAGGACCAAAAGTTTTTAGTTCTGACTCCATTTCATTCTCAAATTGGGTCCTCAGTTTAGGTTTTCGGGTTAATTTTGCTTAATAGGGAAAATATGTGATCATTGCTATAATATTGTTGTTGGTACGGGCATACGTGTTTTTATTGTTCTGATGTCTAGACACCCTTGCCAACACATGTCACCAACTATCCGAATGGGAAACCATATGATCTGCTGAGAACACCCAAACCGGTTCACTTATTCCTTACAAAGTTGGTTGATTTGGTGTGTCTGCTTACACCTGAAGGTGACAATAGACAATGGGGTTGGACAGTCATCATTTACTGTCTATGGCCTTCTTGACCTTTCCGACTATTCTGTCAGATATTTGCTTTTATTTAGCTAGCCCAACAAAGCTTGACATATGCAAGTGAGTGAGCGGGTTGATGGCGTTAACCAGTGATCTTTTTTTATCTCCCAGAGATATTTTACAATGTGTGTGATTAGCCTCTACTTTAATAAGTAGAACTAACAGCAAAACATGCTTTGTTTCATTTTGAATAGTGTAGGAGAGGTTTATAACCCCTGCTGGTTTTTGTGTGGCCATCAGCGTCCTATTAGGGAGATTTTCTTTCACTTCCTGGCCAAAACAGCCTTTCACTAGCCAAAACAGGAAGTGAGAGGAAATTCATGCAAAATTGGGGAATGCCAGGTTGCCACCAGAACTAGTGTCCCCAATGGAAGATTTCCTCTCTACTCTTGTTCTGGTGACAACCAACATTTGGGATTTTCTTGAAGTTTCACTCTGGGTGAGAATGGTAAACGGGACTATTAGGGTGAATCTACCTAACGGGGGCACAAGCGGCAATTAAAACCTGACGGGTCTCCTGGTCCCTCTCTACTCCTATCTAGAATTAAAGAAAGCCGTTTTGCTTTTAGTTGTACGTTCCCCTTTCTCCATGGAACCAGAGACACCATCTTTCCCTTTGTAGCAGAGACATCAAAATTTTGAATTCTACTTTGACAGTGGTGTTTCATGCACAGATTTTATACATGTCTTCTAGTGACTATCTGTATATTAGAATGCAGTCAACAAGACTGCTATTATAGGTTTAATTCGCCTTATTTTGTTAGTAATCACAATGACCATGCAGATAGACTTGAACTGAATAAGTGTGCCAAAACCCAAGGAATAAAATGTAATACATTGCAGGTTACCAATCCTCAGGTGTGGTGGCTGCATTGGGGTTCTTTTATTTTCACCCGGTGGCCTCATCGGTACAACACTTCCTGTCCTATGGTGACAACACCCACTCGCTGTACTCTGTAGTCTATACAGGAGCAGCATTGCGGTCCCAGAACAGTGAATCCAATGGCAGTTAGATGTACCTTCACCTGGAATCGGGAACCAGTGATGTTGGGGAGGGGGTGGCTGCCATTTAATGACTTGTTTGTAGAGGTGTGGACTTGCTCCTATACCTAGAGACCCAACAGTGGAAGATGAACGGAGACCAGACTTTCAGTCTACACTGGCTGCATACTTGTTCTGGGTTAGACAGGAGTGCCAACCTCTTTATTTTGTTCTTGCAGGTTCCACTTCGATGTTTACCTTCCACTCTTATTTTTAAAGCAATTCCTTTATATAACCTGTAGATCAGTCTTGGTTAATGTGTAACATGGTGCACACAGAAACTCTGTCAGTATTATACAGAGTAAAGAGGTGTACGACAACCCGTACCAAACAGATTTAATTGAAGTCACATGCTGACGGTGAATTCTGATTGCATCATTTGGGTTACTTCATGTTGTCCTTCACCTTCTAGAGTAAACTTGCATGTGAGCTTGGAGTTTTGAGTGTGAATTGATTTACTGTCCAGGAGAAAAATACATTTGAAAGGTCACTCGATGTTGCATTCACTTAAAGTGGTTGTAAAGCCTGAATGTTTTTTAACCTTCTAGGTGCTGCTTCCCCCACAGGCCCCCCCCCTCCCCTCCTTACAATACTTACCCGAGCTCCCTCTCCATCCAGTGATGTGCACAAGGGCCTCGGCTGTCCCGTGACTCCCTCTCCTCATTGGCAGGAGCTGCTGTCCATCACAGCCCATGAGCCAATGTAGGGGAGAGCGGGAGGTGGGCAGAGCCTCGTCTCTGTGTCCTATGGATGCATAGAGTAGGGCTAGGGAGCAAGCACGCACCAGTGCCCCCATAGCGTGTGGCTTGCTATTGGGGGCACTGGTCAAGGTGGGGAGGAACCAGGCGTGCTGGCGGGGGACCTGAGAAAAGGATCGGGGCTGTATGTATGACATGCTTTTTGTTCTTTAAAATAAAAAGCAGAACCTTTAGTACCACTTTAACAATCATATCAATCTATCTACTTTCCTACGATCAGGTTTTGCATCCAGATTAGAGGTCGACCGATATATCGGTCGGCCGATATATCGGCCGATATTTCGCGTTTTTAAAGATATCGGCATCGGCCGATTATTGGGTAAATTTAGGCCGATTGTCTAGGATCTGTGCTGGGTGGAATTCTTCCGCCTGCCTGCCCGCCCGCTCGTCGCCCGCTCGCTGCTATCTGCTGACTATATTTTTTTCCGTTTAGGAAGTCTGCAGCCAACCAGCGGGCCGGTAACAGCCAATCGGCGGCCGCCGCTGCAGACTTCCTCCACTGTAAAAAAAAATGTCCCCTGACGTGCTGCGCGCCCTGCCTCTGCCTACAAATTCTAGAATGCAGCACGGGCCGGTAACAACCAATCGGCGGCCGCCGCTGCCGTCATTCTCCACTCTGGAAAAAAACGTCCCCTGACGTGCTGCGCGCCCCGCCTCTGCCTACAAATTCCAGAATACAGCACGGGCCGGTAACTGTCAGCCCGCGCTGCATTCTGGGGCTTGTAGGCAGAGCGTGCAGCACGTCAGGGGACATTTTTTCCAGAGTGGAGAATGACGGCAGCGGCGGCCGCCGATTGGTTGTTACCGGCCCGCTCTGCATTCTGGTGATTGTAGGCAGCACAACAGGGACAAATGGAGCTTTGTGGATAGAGTGCTAATATCGCCCTTCCTTCTGTTTTAGCACTGCTCAGCGCTCAGGAGTAGGCAATACAGAAATTTGGCCACAAGAAATGAGACAATGATCAGCAGCTGCAAAAAAAAAAATGTAAACATCAAAACAAAGTAGCAACTATTGAAAGTCCCTAAGTCCAATATAATACTGCAGCAGCGCCATTTCCAAACAAACGTTTGAAAAACAAAACAAACTTCTATATAATCAATATAGAAGTTTGTTTTGTTTTTCAAACGTTTGTTTGGAAATGGCGCTGCTGCAGTATTATATTGGACTTAGGGACTTTCAATAGTTGCTACTTTGTTTTACTGTCTGTTTTGACGAAAGGAGCTTTCTTGTGCTAGGCTAGAAGATGCAATGGAGCCTGGAGCGCTCCGCTGGTGGGCATTGATGAGGTGGCAGTGAATGACATTGGGCTGTACTGGTGGGCACTGATGTGGTGATGCACTGGTGGGCACTGATGTGAGGCACTGATGTGGTGATGCACTGGTGGGCACTGATGTGGTGATGCACTGGTGGGCACTGATGTGGTAATGCACTGGTGGGCACTGATGTGGTGGGCACTGGTGATATGCGCTGGTGGGCAATGATGGGATGCACTGGTGCATTGGTGGGCATTGATGAGGTGGCACTGATGGGCTGTACTGGTGGGCACTATCGTGGAACTTCTGGACACTGATAGGCTCCACTGGTGGGTACTGATGAGGTTGCACTGGTGGGCACTAATGGATACTGATAGGCTGCACTGATGGACTGCACCAGTGGTCACTGACAGGCTGCACCCCACCTCTCCACCCTAAACAATTATCTCCTCCCCACCTCTCCACCCTAGGTTTTTTGAGATGAAGGGAAAAAAAAGAAAAAAAAGAAAATCGGCCTAAAATATCGGCCTAAAATATCGGCCACACATATCGGCCATCGGCCACCCCGATTTCCAAATATCGGCATCGGCATCGGCCAGAGAAAAACACATATCGGTCGACCTCTAATCCTGTTTTTCTCAGAACTGATTGATGAAACATTCTGGGGAATTCAGTAAAGCACTGCCAACAGTTTTCTGGCACTATGGCCCTTGAAAAATGGCTTGCGCTCGATAAAAAACAAAAAAAATATTGGCTGATTTTGGTAACTTTACCGACATATGGCAGATTCGGGTAGTTCCTAATTGCACCAAATTTTTCAAATGGGTGCCAATAAAGCACCAAAATCAAAAATAATTACCTCCAGTTCATAAATGACGAAACTGGAAGACCTACTGTGAGTTGGTGTACAGAGACGGGAAGATTGCCTGTCCCTGTTCGCAGTGTTGTTAGGGACACTGTTGGCTGACAGCCTCCTAACAACCAATGATGCTGCAGTGAGTGTAAGCTAAGACTCTAATTCCCCATCAAGTCTGCTCACCTGTTGTAAATCACAACAGGCAGTGGGTGAATTCTATAGCCAATAGTAAACTGTGTGTACTGGCTAAGGATCCGCCCACTGGCTGCTGTCAATCACAAAGGGAGCAGATTTGATGGAGATCTAGTGTCTGGGAGTCAATTCTACACACCCTCCATTCCCTGGTACAAAGCTTCCAGCTGCTGTGCTGTGTGTCAGGTGCAGCGACGGGTAGGAAGCGCAAGACCACCAAGGATGGGAGTGTTCATATGGATACCCCAGTCTCCGTACACCTCCACACTCGGTGTGTGTCCCCTGAGTGTCTGCAACAGGTAAATAAATATGTCGCCCAACATTCATCTTTGGGGCTGATTTACTAAAACTGGAGTGTGCAAAATCTGGTGCAGCTGAACATTGTAGCTTCTAAATTCAGCTTGTTAAAGCACGAACCTGGAAGCAAGACTGGGGGAAGATGTCAGCCCTCTCAGTGGTGACAGCGTAGCGCTGGAAGTCTTTGTTTCAAGGTAAGGCTGGAATCGCACTTAATTCAGATGCTGCTCACAGCAGGGGTCTGGTGCATCCCTGTTCTCCACTTTACAGGTGAATCTGAAATGGAGCCAAAGACGCACAGGACACCTGTGCAATCCGCTCCGCAGACCCCCCGGATGTATGTGAACCAGCTCTATTTGAGAGCCGGCCACAATCTCCTGTCATGCGTATTGGATGCAGAGAAAACCCACATCCAATTCCCATAAGTGTGAACCCAGCCCAAGTATTTCATATTGTGCATCTGTCGTGGTTTACTACAGCTTTAACAAAGAAACCTGGAAGCTGATTGGTTTCTATGCTGAGCTTCACCATATTTTGCAATCGGCTTCCAGGTTTCTTTGTCAAAGCTTAAAACGGTAGTAAACTGTGACTCTTTGAAAAAAAAGAAACCGATGCACAATATGAAATACAGTGGAACCTTGGATTACGAGTATAATCTGTTCCAGGAGAATGTGTGTAATCCAAAGCACTCACATATCAAAAGAGTTTCCCCATAGAAGTCAATGGAAACAAAGATAATTCGTTCCACATTGACTTCTATTGTATGCATTTACCGCATGTGGCCAGAGGTGGGTGGAGCACTGGAGAGACTCAGAAATACTTGGAGGCCGTTTGGATGCACTCGTAAAGCCTCAGAGGGGCTCGGGAATGGAGTGTTTCCAAGTGCATTCGAGTGGCTACGAACAGCTCCGAGTTTCACCAGCGCCCCCGCACCTCTGACCAAATGCAGTACTACACACCACAGAGACTTGAATCCTGCTTGTTTTGTAAGACAACACTTGCAAACCGAGTCAGAATTTAAAAACAAGAATAGCTTGTATTGCGAAGGGCTGGTTAATCACGTCCGAAGGTGTTACTGTACTTGGGCTGTGTTCACACTTATGCAAAATTAGATGTGGGTTTCTCCGCATCCAATTTGCATGACAGGAGATTGTGACTGGCTCTCAATGGACTGATCAATATTCCTGTCGCACACGTTCCTGGTAAAACGGCTCAAATAAAAATTACCAGTTGGGTATGTTCGATTGGCTCTCAATGGAGCCGGTTCACACATCTCCAGGACGGTTGCGGAGCGGATTGCACAGGGGTCCTGTGCATCTTTGGCGCCGTTTTCGGGTCCGAATTCAGCCAAAAATTCGAACTTGATTCATCCCCAAAACTGAGAACATGAACACACTGCTGTGAGCCTCATCCGAATTAAGTGTGAGCCCAGCCTTACCTTGACCCTAAGCCTTCCAGCGCTACGCTGTCACCACCGAGATGGCGGACATCTCTCCCCCCCCCCGGTCTTTCTTCCAGGTTCATGCTTTACTTGAACAAGCTGAAGTTAGACGCTACCATGCACAGCGGCACCAGATTTTGCACTTTTAGTAAATCAACCCCTCTTTACAAATTCCCCTGATTTGTCTTTTCAATAATTCATAGATTTGATCATAGTGTTTAATTTTGTTGAAGATTCTATAGATCAGATCTTTACATGTATGGCCACTATTGGTGGCGATGGAGACCTCTCTTAGATTTTTCATTGAGCCGGCAAAATGAATGAAAATAAACTATACGTGTATGGGCAGCTTAGTTTTCTGTATTTTAATTGTAGTTGATAAGGAAATCTGTACTGTTGTGCTACCTACATTATGGTGTTTTAGCTTGGCCTTTAGTTTGTTGCCGATGTGGTTTGCCAATACATACCCGGGTACTCGGATCCTGCTGAGAGCGGGGTGAATAGGCTTCTTTTAGTCTGAACAGAAGTGTGTGCGAGTAACTTAGATCCTTATCTAATCTCTGGTATTAGGCTTGTTTCCAAACAGATGATTGTGTGATCCCAGATTGTTTCCTGTTGGCTTTGCATGTTTTACTACTTCATTTATAAACAGACAATCCTGGAGAATGACTTAACATATATTTATGTTTTTGTACATTTTAATCGAGACGCTGGGTTGATTTGTTTGTATTATGCGGATTGTTTAATAGGGGAGGTTACGTGATGCACGGCTAGTACATTTTTAAAAGCGCTTTGATGTTCATTAAAATAACACAATGGCACCCCCTAGTGGATTAAATGCATAATAAAATTGTGATAAATTTTATTCCTAAGTAAAAGTTCTTCAAAATTTGAGGGCATAAAAACAAAGCTGTTTGTCAAAATGTAACTGTAAAGCTGGCAATTAATTTCACTGTAAAAAGCAAATCTACACCTGATTATGTAAGACCGCAATGAAGTCATAAAGTTTGTTTGCTGTATACCAGGGATATGCAATTAGTGGACCTCCAGGTGTTGCAGAACTACAAGTCCCATGAGGCATAGCAAGACTCTGACAGCCACAAGCATGTCACCCAGAGGCAGAGGCATGATGGGACTTGTAGTTTTGCAACAGCTGGAGGTCCGCTAATTGCATATCCCTGCTGTATACTATTGGTATGGTGTTTTATAATTGACTATGGTGTCTAAAGTGTTTTGGACTGTATACTATATTTTTCCAGGTTCTCTGTCTCAAGTTGGCCACCCAACATAAAACCGCATGGATGGGGGAGTTTTCTCTGCCGGCTATCATACTCTGCCAGCCGGCAAACCACAATTGTATACCTGACTCCTTTTTTTTACACCAAAGACGTTGGGGTTGAGGGTGCCGACAGGACCACCCATGGCTCAAAGTTTGAACTGTTCATTAGGAACCAGCCGAAATTCTCTGTATATGGGCAGCTTACAACTGTAAACCTGGTTATAGAGCTCAGAATTTGTCCTTCATCTGCGTTGGGCTAGTCCTGTATGGTTTAGTGCCAGGGTCCACCACTGCTTCTCAACTCTTCTATGTAAAGGTTTTGGCCTTTTCATTGAGGGAGGAAGGATTGGCCTTCTCATTGAGATGAGGAAGGATTGGCCTTCTCATTGAGATGAGGAAGGATTGGCCTTCTCATTGAGATGAGGAAGGATTGGCCTTCTCATTGAGATGAGGAAGGATTGGCCTTCTCATTGAGATGAGGAAGGATTGGCCTTCTCATTGAGATGAGGAAGGATTGGCCTTCTCATTGAGATGAGGAAGGATTGGCCTTCTCATTGAGATGAGGAAGGATTGGCCTTCTCATTGAGGGAGGAAGGATTGGCCTTCTCATTGAGATGAGGAAGGATTGGCCTTCTCATTGAGATGAGGAAGGATTGGCCTTCTCATTGAGGGAGGAAGGATTGGCCTTCTCATTGAGATGAGGAAGGATTGGCCTTCTCATTGAGATGAGGAAGGATTGGCCTTCTCATTGAGGGAGGAAGGATTGGCCTTCTCATTGAGATGAGGAAGGATTGGCCTTCTCATTGAGATGAGGAAGGATTGGCCTTCTCATTGAGATGAGGAAGGATTGGCCTTCTCATTGAGATGAGGAAGGATTGGCCTTCTCATTGAGATGAGGAAGGATTGGCCTTCTCATTGAGATGAGGAAGGATTGGCCTTCTCATTGAGGGAGGAAGGATTGGCCTTCTCATTGAGATGAGGAAGGATTGGCCTTCTCATTGAGATGAGGAAGGATTGGCCTTCTCATTGAGGGAGGAAGGATTGGCCTTCTCATTGAGATGAGGAAGGATTGGCCTTCTCATTGAGATGAGGAAGGATTGGCCTTCTCATTGAGGGAGGAAGGATTGGCCTTCTCATTGAGATGAGGAAGGATTGGCCTTCTCATTGAGATGAGGAAGGATTGGCCTTCTCATTGAGATGAGGAAGGATTGGCCTTCTCATTGAGATGAGGAAGGATTGGCCTTCTCATTGAGATGAGGAAGGATTGGCCTTCTCATTGAGATGAGGAAGGATTGGCCTTCTCATTGAGGGAGGAAGGATTGGCCTTCTCATTGAGATGAGGAAGGATTGGCCTTCTCATTGAGATGAGGAAGGATTGGCCTTCTCATTGAGATGAGAAGGACTGGTCAGGTGCCATGAAAGTAGTGATCTCCTCCTAGAGTTACTCTATAAGAGCCTAATCCTGACTTGAGTTTCGCATTGGTGGCGTGGTTGCGCTGGGGAAGGTTTTCATGACCTCCACTTTTGGCACGAGCTGGACTTCCACAGCCCTTTGATTTTGAAAGATATGTCGCTAAAATCATAAATGGTTTGAAACCGTGTCATTGTTACATTGCGATGACTTCATAACATCCAATGCCATAAGATACAGGCCACTAATAAAGAGCAAAATGTAATGTTCCTCTTTGCATTATCAAATATAGACTATTTTAAGGAAAGAAGGTATTATTATGTAATAATCCCATTGGCAATATCATAAGAGAAGAAATAGTAATCAGTAAATCTGATCTTAAAGTGTTATTTAACCCAGGAACCTGCATTCACTATATCTGATCTCCGACAGTACATAGAAATTAGAAATACAATTATTTAACTAAACTGCTAAATACCTTTTTTCTCATCAGCAGTATATAGCAGTCTCGTGACTTCTATCCGTGTCCAGATGAGCAATGGTTAAAGTTTGTAGGAGGAGTTCTCATTCTCCTCTGACTGTCCTGTCAGGCTGCATGACCCCTGACTCTATTTGGACAGTGCCGATTGCTCCTGTGCTGATAACATGCACCCCACCAAAAAAGCAGCAGCAAGAAAAAAAGTAACGATTCGGAGGAAATTAAAGTGGAGGTTCACCCAAAAAAAAACATTTTTAACATTAGATTAAGGCTAATTGTGGGAAGCAGAATCAGGTGTTTTTTTTTTTAAAATGAATGCAGTACTTACCGTTTTAGAGATCGATGTTCTCCCGCCGCTTCCGGGTATGGGCTGCGGGACTGGGCGTTCCTATTTTATTGACAGCCTTCCGACTGTCGCATACATCTCGTCACGAGTTCCCGAAAGTAGCCGAACGTCGGTGACCAGGCGCCGTATAGAGCCGCACCGACGTTCGGCTTCTTTCGGCAACTGGTGACGCGCTGTATGCGACCGTTGGAAGGCTGTCAATCAAATAGGAACGCCCAGTCCCGAAGATCATACCCGGAAGCCATGGAGAATATCGATCTCTAAAACGGTAAGTACTGCATTCGTTTTAAAAAAAACACCCGATTCTGCTTAGTAAAATTAGCCTCAATCTAATGTTAAAAATTTTTTTTCGGGGGAACTCCTGCTTTAATCTAAGAGTTATCAAAGCATCAGCACAGGGTGGAACTGTGGTAGCGCGGTGCCACGTCCTAACGTAGATTTGGAGGAGCAATGGAAAGTGCTTTTGAGTTGAGAATAAATACTTGAATAGGCCTTTTTTTTTTTTTTTTTTTTTTTTAAACCCAGTCCAAACCATCCTCTAGGTCAGGGGTGTCCAAACTTATTTTTCAAAGAGGGACAGATTTGATGGAGTGAACATGCGTGGGGGTTACCCATTTTTCCTGATATTCTTTGAACCATTAAAATTCAGTCTGAGGCCCCGTACACACGTCCGAGGAACTCGACGGGCAAAACTCATCGTTTTGCTCGTTGAGTTCTGTGTGAAGCCGCCGAGGATCTCGGCGAGTCAACTTTCCTCATTGAACAACGAGGAAATAGAGAACATGTACACACGGCCGGGTTTCTCGGCAGAATTCAGCTCCGATCGAGTTTCTGGCTGAATTCTGCCGAGAAACTTGGTCGTGTGTACGGGGCCTAAGTGTGTTCATTCCAGCACTAATACACGGACCAACAAGAATTCACTTGCCTTTGTGGCTGTGTGTGGTGAAGAGATGAGCTCAGGCGTGTTATCTGGACATACCGCATTTATTGGCGTATAACCCACACCTTCACGTTAAGAGGAAAGTTTCAGGAACAAAAATTTTAAATAAAGAACCGGGGTCAGTGTCGATCTGCAGCTTCACCATTGCCAGGAGTGCAGCGCCCACCATTGCCAGGAATGCAGTCTGATTGGTGCCCATCCATCTGCAGCCTTGAAGAGGACTGCAGATTGCATACATGAGCACTAAAAGGTTACATACAGAAAAAAATCCTGTTTTCTCGACGGCCTCATTAATAGAAAGTCCCACCTCGTATGATGGACAGAACAGTCGTCCAATGGCAGCGCAGGAGACGGGACTTCCTATTACAGAGTAGGGGTGCAACGGATCACAGTTGATCCGTGATCCGAACGGGTCACCCCCTTCGGATCGGAACACACTGTGATCCGCGGATTGCCACGCCGAAGCCGCGGCCTTCCCTAATGTTACGGCGGCGGCTCTGGAGCTAGGCCGAAGCCGCAGCCTTTCCTAATGTTACGGAGGAATGCCGCGGCTTCGGCCTAGCTCCGGAGCCGCGGCCATCTTGGTACACCCGGCGGCGGCCCTCCTCTGTTTACACCCACAGAGGAGGAGCCCGCACTCGTGGGACACACCGCTCGGGGAGTGTCTGTCGGTACTAGCTGGTGGGGGGTCACTGTCCTGAGAGCAGGGGGGTCACTGTCCTGAGAGCAGGGGGGTCACTGTCCTGAGAGCAGGGGGGGGTCACTGTACTGAGATATATAATCTCTCCATCTATATATATATATATCTATATATATATATATATATATATATATATATATATATATATATATATATATATATATATATATATAATCTCTTTTGTCGCCCCAGGGCTGGGAGATCATTGGGGGGCCACAAAAGAGATATATATGTCCAAATAACCAGACGGGCCGTTCAAAACCGTAACACGGGTCGTGATTGGGCCGGACTTTGGACACGCCTGCTTTAGGTGGTAGAATAGGCAATGTAGGGGTGTTGAAGTGCCTATAATGCATAGTCTTCTAAACTGAATGGAAATAAGGTCAACAGGTATGCAGCCACTGATGATGCCAGAAGGTCATGGATCTCCAATGCAGACAGTCAGGTCATCCCTAAGGCTGATAAAAGTGAGAATACAAACTAGAATCGGTAACGGGTACAGGAATGTAGGGATTTGGAAGATCTGGAAGACGGGTCAGTAAGGCTCACCATGGAAGTTAGAATCTGACCATACAATCTTTGTGCCATCAACTTTGTATCTACCTAAACTGTAATACTAGGACCTATGTAATCAATTTGTATCTAATCAGGTGGAACCTTGTACTACATACTTGTTGGTGGACCTAAAGGAGATTCGTGCAATCAGATTGTAACCTGTGATGAGATTAACAGGCATGAGGCAGCGTTTTAGGTCCACGTCTCAGATAATTTTCTGAAGACCATCCATCACTGAGCCCAGTTTGATCTCAGTTTAAATACCCCTTTTGGGGCCATCTTCATTCGCGAGTGGGCTTTGCGTTTTTCTTTTTTAGTGCAGTCTGTTTAATTTTAAGCCTATAACTGTCTAGAATCTGTAACTCTGGACACTAGAAGGACCACATATGTTATAGGCTGGTTTATGTGAAAGAAGACCTAAAAATATTAATGGACAGTACCATAGCTACTGAGGTGGGTGAGTGGTGCAGATTGTAGATGGGAACTGGGCTGCTTCACTTTACTGCCCGCTGTAAACCTCTCATAATGCAGAATGCACTGATTGGTTATTATCGAGGGTGGATCTGTACAGGGTCAGAGCCAGGATGCCTTTGCTTACCTGGACTTGGTCATTTGATCATATGTCGCACATATATGGTAAGCATGTCTCATAGCCAGACAGAACAAGTCCTAGGTACTGGCACGTGTCCCCAAGGTATCAGTGGCAAGGTCACAGCCTCTACTGTGGTTTCTATGTAAATGTAGCATTACATCACTGGGTGAGTCTGGGCACTGACAGACGGCAGCAGTTTGTCATTGTGCCATTTTATTCCTGGAGAAGTTTGACATTTAATCTGAGGCAGGAAGACAATCCCTCATGTCTGCAGCAGATGACATTAATTGGGGGTATGTCTTGTAAACATACATACCACCCATCCTGTAAGATCTAAAAGACCAGAGGAAGCGAGTGAAATGTAATCTTTGTTTGAAGTCTGATGGGCAGAGATGGCACAGTACAATCCCGCTGTAATAGTGATTACTTAGGAATACATCTCTATACAGAATACTTTTTATTCATTCTGTCCATATAGCTTGGTGGAGGTGTATACAGCCAGCTGTATCGTGCCACCTTACCATGGCATCTGCTTTCAGCTCATGTTAAAGTCCAACTCCAGACACAAATGAGCATACATCGTTATGCAAGATTGAGACTGTGATAAGGTGGTGGACAATCTTGCGCTAACAGACACTATCCGAGAGTGCCACTAACTGACAGTGACGTCGCTAGTGACACTACAGTGATAATACTGTACCCTGAGGCCCCGTACACACGACCGAACATGTCTGCTGAAACTGGTCCGCGGACCAGTTTCAGCAGACACGTTTGGTCGTGTGTAGGCCCGAGCGGACAGGATTCCAGCATACATTTGCCCGCCGGGCCTTTTCCCAGCGGGCAAATATTTCCGGACTTGTTTTAAAACAGCACGCTGGAATCCTGTCCCCTCGGACATGTTCGGTCGTCTGTACAGACCTACCGTACATGTCCGAGCGCTCGCCATCCCTCGCATGCGTCGAATGACTTCGACGCATGCGTGGAAGCATTGAACTGGCAGGGCCGCCCACGTCGCCGCGTCATCGTCGCGGCGACGGCGCGGCCACGCCCCGCGTATTGTTTACGCGCGGATTTCTGTATGATGGTGAGTACAGCCACCATACAGAAATCCCCGGGCAGACATGTACGGTGAAAACGGTCCGGCGGACCGGTTTCATCGTACATGTATGCTCGTCTGTACGCGGCCTGACACTGTACTAATGACACTGGACTGGCGGCAATCAAGGGGTTAACAGTGTGCCAAACAATGTTTAATGTGTGCTGCTTTACTATCTGGCTGTTTTTTCTCCTTACTTTGCAGGGAGAAGAAACAGTCATATCGCTGTTCCCTGTACAGAGTTCTGTGTTTTTTGTAAAGACAGAACTGTGTGTTTGAAGTCACTGAATCGGCTGTGTCCAATCATTGGTTGAAATCGGCTGCCAAACTCATGCTGTGTCCAATCGCCGCACCTGTCGGCAGGGGGCTTGCACATGTGTGCCCCCGAACCTGTAAAGAAAGAGCTGACGTACCCGATTGTGCCTGTACCTGACACTCGCTTGCAGTTTACTGTGAGCGGTCAGCAGGTGCTTCAACTGTGCTCTGTCTCTGGTCCCGACCAGTGTTAATTTTGGCAGCAAATATCGATGTAGTGTAGTAGTGTGAACCCAGCCTGAGTCCCATTTTAGCCTTTTGCAATTGTTTCAGTCGTATATAGTCGCCAGGACATTTTAGTCGACTAAAACTACTTTTATTCATCTAAAATTGAATGGGGTGTAGTTAAATTGTAATGCACTATTTAAGCATTTATCTAAAATTTCCAAACTCATTACATTACTGCTGGGTTGAAAAATCTAATGTTATTGATGGTATTGAGGTATGAAGATGCACTACAGACCAGTGTTCATTTTGACATCAAATTTCAATCTAGTTTTAGTCTTAGGCCTCGTACACACGATAGGTTAACCAGAGGACAACGGTCTGATGGACCGTTTTCATCGGTTCAAACCGATCGTGTGTGGGCCCCATAGGTTATTTAACCATAAGTAAAAAAAAAAGCCAACTTGCTTTAAAATTAACCTATGGATTCCTAACCGATGGGGGGGAAAAAAACGATCGTTAGTAGGCACAACCATCGGTTAAAAATCCACGCATGCTCAGAATCAAGTTGACGCATGCTTGGAAGCATTGAACTTCGTTTTTTTTTTTTTTTTCAGCGCGTTGTTGTGTTTTACGTCACCGCGTTCTGACACAATCGTTTTTTTAACTGATGGTGTGTAGGCGCGACGGACCATCAGTCAGCTTCATCGGTTAACCTATGACCACGGTCCATCAGACCGTTGTCCTCTGGTTAACCAATCGTGTGTACGAGGCCTTATGCCGCGTACACACGATCATTTTTCGGCATTAAAAAAACGTTGTTTTTAAAAACATCATTTAAAATGATCATGTGTGGTAGAGCTGCACGATTTAATCGCGATACTCGATATCGCGATTTCGATTCTCCCCGCCCGCGATCTCCCCGCGGGATGACCCGCGATTCTTCTGTTTTCACCGCTGGTTCCACGTAACCAGCGTGGAATGCAAATGGCACCGATATCAAAACCGACGTCAGCAGCCTGCGCCACTGGATGGATGCCTGGGCTTCAAGTCTCGCAGTTCTGTACAACAGTAGTTTGTATCCATGCGTCACCCAGTGGTTGCCGGCGGTACTGCTTCTGATGTATTAATCCTTCTCACAGTTCTGTACAACTGTGTGTATCCATGCGCCACCCAATGGTTGCTGGCAGTACTGCTTCTGATTTATAAAAAAGAGACCAGTGATATGTCTATAATGTTAAAGACCATATAACTCCTATGAAAAAAGCAGAATCAAAGTTTGATTCTGCTTTTTTCATAGGAGTTATATGATCTTTAACATTATAGACATATCGCTGGTCTCTTTTTTTATATATTCATATTTTCAGATAAATCACAGGTTTATTTATTGTTTTTTTTTGGGGGGGGGGGGGGGGGGGGTTCTGGCATACATTTTTTGAGAATCGTGATCTTTAGTCTAAGCAAAAGAATCGTGATTCTCATTTTGACCAGAATCGTGCAGCCCTAATGTGTGGGCTGCACATCGTTTTTCAGTTTCTGAAAAACGACAAAAAAAAAATTCAAACATGCTGCATTTTTTAACGTCGTTTTAAAAAAATTCGTTTTTCGGGTAGTAAAAAATTATCATGTGTGGGCTAAAACAACGTTTTAAACTCGCGCATGCTCAGAAGCAAGTTATGAGACGGGAGCGCTCATTCAGGTAAAACTACCATTCATAATGGAGTAAGCACATTCATCACACTGTAACAGACAGAAAAGCGCGAATTATGAAGAAAATATGTAAAGCACTTTCTAAGAATGATGACCTTTCTGCGGATTTTCTGTCCCTGGGGCATCCTGTATACCAGTACATGTCTGTATACGTTATCTTTCTAGAAGTTCCCCTTGCGCTGTACCCATCTGATACACACTTGGCTCTGTCTGAACTGTGACAATAGGAAGGAAGTCTTTCAGCATGTCAAAGACTAATTGCAAAACTGAAGCTGTGAACCTTCTCTTGACACATCTGCACAGTGGGCGGTTTGAAGTAAAGCTTTACTTTTTCCAAAGTTGCTTATCACAGCAGCTGCGTGCATGTGGGCTCAGCGTGCGGCGCCTCTGAGAGCGCTCGTGGGTGGATCGGGGGACCCCTGGTAGACCCCCCCCTTGTGTGGGTGATGACGGACCAACTTCTCTCACCTGGAAAACGGAAATGTCCCAATTATGTGGTGAGTAAAAATTCCAAGGCAAGGCGGTGGATTTACTAAAGGCAAATAGACTGTGCACTTTGCAAAGGGCAGTTGCTCCGGAACTTAGTAAATAAGCAGAAGCTCTGCTGACTTCCATCATCCAATCATGTGCAAGCAAAAAAAAAAAAAATTTTATTTTCCTTGCACGTGATTGGGTATTCTTTGCAAAGCTTTACCTCCCATTTACTAAGTTCTGGAGCAACTGCCCAGTCTATCTGCCTTTAGTAAATCAACCCCTAGGTCATGTAGTAATGGCAAGTTGTGGTATGTACAGGCAGATAACCAACTTGATTGGTTGGTCCCTATGGGGATAAAATCCTAACTCCTGCTGAAACATCTAATTCTGCATTGGATAGGGCAGTAAGGTGTCTGTTCATTTTATTTGCCATCTGTGTCTCGCCTATCTGGACAGGATAACCGAAAATCTCTCCTTTAAAGTGGTTGTATAGTGATTTTTTTTTTTACTTTTACCTACAGGTAAGCCTATAATAAGGCTTACCTGTAGGTTCTCCTAAACCTTTACGGTTTAGGTGATATTCCGCTTGCAATGAGCCGCTGACTGCAGCGGCGCATGCGCACAGGGGATTCTCGGCTGAAGGCTCGGCATACGCCGGACCCTGCAGGACAGAAGTCTCCTGCGCGCATGCGTGACGACATCGTGGCTCCGGCCACTCGCAGCGCTGGAGCCTCAATACCCGGAAGACACGCCGAGGCAATATGTCGGCTACCTCGGCATTGGACCAGGTAAGTTACTGACGCCTCATTCTAAGGTAAGTATTTCATAATGAGCTAGTATGCCTTTTGCTTTTACAGGGTTAAAAAAAAAAAAAGTTCAGCAGGTATACAACTGCTTTAAGGACACATTTTTGGTAGGGTTTGGAAGGGTTAGAACATCTAATAACGTATTATTGTTGTCTGCACCTTCCTGTTCTAATAACTCCACCCCCAATTTTTTTGTATGGGTGTCACAGGAAGTGAAGGAAAATCTATCTAATAGTGTCACACAGAAAACAAAGTTGTACAGAAACATGGACACTTTCCCATTTTATCCAACATTTAAAAAAAAAAGTATTTGGTTGAATTTTTAGGCTTTATTATAAGGTGCTATATCATGCATTCTTGAAGTTTTGGAATTGAAGCACGTTGTAGTAATTTACCTGTAAGTTTTCAGTGTGGCTGAATGCGGCCTTGGCCAGTATCTTTCCTCCCCATTCACTGGTCTATGCCCTTCCTAGGGTTGGCTACAAATGGCATGATGAAATCAAGCAATGCTTCCAGTATCATTTGGGATGATCGGGTCACTTCTGATGTTATACAGGGTGTGGGGGGGGGGGGGGGGTTGAGGTTTGCTTGGACGCATGCATGACCGATGTGCTTTAGGAAATATGTCTCTTGTTAATTTTTTATATACAGAAATGGTTAAAGTAATATAAAAGCCCTTTTTTTTTTTTTATATAAAAAAAAAAGTTCTACTTATACTTTTAAGTTATAGTTTATCTACTCCTAAGCAATGCTGTTGCACAGAGGGATCCCCCACCTTCTCCTCTGGGGTCCCTCGCCAGTGCTGTCTGCTCATTCTTCCTGTGAGTACCCCCCCATAGCAAGGCGTGTGCTATGTGAGCACCCGTGCAGGCACACTCTCTCAAACTGGGCTATGTGCATCCATAGATGCACACCGTACAGCTCTGCCCCACCCCCTCCTTACAAGATTTGCTGCCTTTAGTGTCCTGCGAGACCAGGAAGTGAAGAGAGAAAAGCTGCAGCTGGGACAGCGCTGGATCACTGACAGGTCTTGGGTAAGTGTTGGTGGAGGTCTACTTGGAACTACTCTAATGCCGCGTACACACCATTACAAAAACGATGTTTTTAAAAACGTCAATTAAAATGACCGTGTGTGGGGAAAACGTTGTTTTATGTCTTGTGAAAAACGCCAAAAAAAAAAAATTGAAGCATGCTTTTCAAAACGTTGTTTTGTGTGTCATTTAAAATGACCGTGTGTAGGCTAAAACGATGTTTAAAACAACGTTTTTAAACCCGCGCATGCTCAGAAGCAAGTTAGGACGCGAGTTTGAATGGAACAGAGTGCCGTTGTACGTGCTGTACGTAACCTCGCTGTGCTAGAGCTTTTGGAGAAATGGATGGTGTGTGTATATGCTACATCGTTTTTGAAAATGAAGTTTGAAAAACGTCGTTTTTTTCTATCACAAAAAACGACCGTCTGTACGCGGCATTAGGCCCCTTTCGCACTGGGGCAGTGGGGGTGTCGGCGGCAAAGCACGGCTATTTTTAGCATTCTAGCGCCTGCAAAGCGTTCTAGTGTCTCAGTGTGAAAGGGGTCTAAAGGCAAAATTCTTTCCTAAAGGGAAATGGAAGGAAAAGGTAAGTGAACCAACAATGCACTAGCTTAAAGGAACCTATTTAGAAGATAAAAAACAAACCTTTACAAACCTTTAATGCTATTGTAAAGGTTGTGCGTTTTTTGTAAAATAATTTATTTACATTTTTTATACTTGCTTGCTCTGTGCAATTGTTGTGCACAGAGCAGCACCAGTCCTTTTGTTTTTGGGTTCCCCCGCCGGCGCTCCTGGCTCCTCCACCCCCCATGTGAGTTCCCCCCAATAGCAAGCCTTTTGCTATGGGGGCACTCAAGCAGGCTCGCTCCCAAGCCGTTCTCTTATGAATGGATACACACCCCCCCCCCCCCCCCCCAAACAATAAAAATATATAGTGCATGTAGCTCTCCACACTGATTTTTAACATCTTCTAGTCAGAAGTAAAATAAACGTTTTTTTTTGTTTGTTTGTTTTTTGGTGCTGGACCAGCTGCCCCCTGGAAGGGCTACGTCTCGTTTCCAAATCTTGCAAGATCTAGAGGGAGAAATTATTTTCCCCCACAGATGTCTTATGGCTTTGCACATGCACCTTGTTTATACCTTGACATGGCATCATCAATACCATTGTCTGATAGTGCAAGGCTCCTTTCACGCCAATCCCTTTATTTTGTGGTTTAGGGTAAAAAAAATGCATGAAAAATATGTCCTGTGGAACTTCTCACACCAGTGCGCTTCGGGGCGTGTACAGAAATGTGGAGCTTCTCATGTGTATGAAAAGAAACCTGTGTAGACAGATGTCCCATTTTCCTAGAATTAGAGTTACCAAATCTGAGAAATGGTAACCATAGTGTGCGCATAGGCTTATATCGTTGTGACTTCCAGTTTCAATTCTGATCACTTTTACTACGAGTAGTTGTGTAACCAGAACTATGTGGAAGTGTGATTTACACTGGATTTCAGTGCTTAAAGGCTTTACCAAAAAACTGCCTATGCTGATAAGTGGTGTCTGTAGATGAAAGCTGTGCAGCTTTGACCAAAAGTCAAATACGGTAATTCCCTTGCTATAGGACCTAGAAATACGTTGGTTTTGCGTCGCAGTTTGGGCACTCGGGCTCAAAAAGGTTCGCCATCACTGCTATAGGTCATTTACTTGTCTCATAAAGCCTGACTGGAAAGCTCCTAGGACGTTGCTAAGAGAAGCCTAGAAGTTATTATTCATCCCCTGCTATCACAGGAGGTGCTGACACCCTCCTCCATCTGATCCCATCCTGTCTACCAAAAACAGACGAATGGTGGTCCAGTTTTCCATCCGTCTGGCAGATCTGATCTGATGGAAATGGACAGGCGGTCCGTTTCCATGTGATTGCCCCATAGAGGAGAGCGGGTCTGTGTCCGTGTCTGCTCTGCACTAAAACTGTTCCTGTTTTAGTGACTCTGGTGACAATTGCCTTTCTATGACTGATGTCCAATAGAGGTGTCTGCACACCCGTGCTATACTGTATGCAGCTTTATTCTAAGCACTTTTCAGAGACTTTTGGTGGTTGTTTTTATGGACCTGTCATCCGCCTGCTCAATAGGGATCAGTGGAGAGTTCCCCCCGCATACTGTAGGCGTCCGCGTCCTACCTAACCTGTATTAAAAAAATAAAAAAAATGTTCTTTTTTTTTAAGCCCCAGCCAGTCATGCATGTGATCCCACAGCTCTGTCTCACCTGTGTCAGTGAGTGGCTGCTGCAGGGGAGAGAAGGGAGTGTCGACAACAGCTGTGACATCACAATGCTGGAATTCTCAGCTGTTATCTAGCTAGCACGGGTGGTTGCCAACATTTCGGTCCGCAATTTTGAATCCCGTGGACCACTAATGACTTTAAGGCCCCTTTCAGACGTCCGCTCCGTCTGTCCGCTCATTACAAGTCCGTTAACGGACTTGTAATGAATCCCTATGGGGACGCGTCCGTTAGCGGATGGAGCATCCGCTAGCGTCCGCGTTAGTCGGGTTCCGCTTTTCCGAACGGAAGACACCCTATTTTTCTTCCGTTCGGCGGAACGGACCGGATGCAGACGGACAGACGGACCGTCTGCATCCGGTCCCACATAGGGGAGAGCGGAGCAGAGACAGGGATCCCCGCTGAGCTTTGGCGGACACACGGAGCGGACCGAGAAACGGTCCACTCCGCGTGAAAGAGCTCTTATACACATGGTGCTCCCGCACTCTGTATCCCACTTCTGCCTTTGGCACCTTCCACACGGGGATGGATCCGTTGCAGCGGTCCGCCAGCTCAGTGGGAAATCTCTCCGTTGAGCTGGCGGATGACAGGTCCCTCTCTGCTCACTGAGCAGGGAGGGGCTTGTCGAGCACCGCTGCTTTTCTATGGAGATATCTGACGAAAACTGACAGCAAAAATACTAAAAAGGTCAAAGGAGAGAAAAAAAAAGTATACACAGATCTTTTTTATACGGATTAAAGCGGGGGTTCACCCTAAAAAAAATGTTTCCTTTATCTACCATCCAAACCAGCATACTAGCGTCAGCTACAGTATGCCTTTTTTTTTGCGCTGTATTTACCGTTTAATCCTGCAGTTTCTTTTCAGACTCCCGCGGGGAGTAGGCGTTCCTATGAAGAGGGGAACATGATTGACGTCCGGCTATGGCGCGTCACGCGTTCCGAAAATAGCCGAAATAGGACTCGGCTGTATACGGCGCCTGCGCAGTCAGCTCCTAGTCCTTGCGCAGACGCCGTATAGCGCAGTGAAGAGCCGAGACCTAGTCCGGCTATGTTCGGAACGCGTGACGCGCCATAGCCGGACGTCAATCATGTTCCCCTCATATGAACGCCTACTCCCCGCGGGAGTCTGAAATGAAACTGCAGGATTAAACGGTAAATACAGCGAAAAAAAAAGGCATACTGTAGCTGACGCTAGTATGCTTGATTGGATGGTACATAGATGTTTTTTAGGGTGAACCTCCGCTTTAAGCAGGATAAGTAGGAGGGAGGAAGTGACCTTTTTAAGAATAGTTGGACTTGGCCAGTGATGGTGAACCTTGGCAACCCAGATGTTTTGGAACTACATTTCCCATGATGCTTATGCACTCTGACGTGTAGTGGAGCATCATGGGAAATATAGTTCCAAAACATCTGGGGTGCCAAGGTTCGCCATGACTAACTTTTGGCTTGTCTTCATCTTTAAAATAACACTACACAATATCCTTATTCTCCTAAAAATAATCCATACATATCCACTACTTAATGGCTCTGTAATCAATTTTTTATAAAATGTGTTTTTTTCGCCCTCTCCCCTTTCTCCTGACTTCCGTTTGGTTGGAACAAGCTGTGCACATTGGTTGCGATTGTGTGCACTGCAAATCCCATAACCCCTAATCTATCTTGGTAGAGAGTAAAAGAGGGTGGCTATCTTCTACATACATTGGGGGCCATGGAGGATAAAGGTAGCCGCCCTCCAACACAGTGGTCTCCAAACTGCGTCCCTCTGCTTGCTTTTATCCAGCCCTCGGGGCGCTATTTCATCCACTGAAGCCAACAATGGGGTATAATTCCCCCCTAGTGACACTAATGAAGGACACAATTCCTCCCAATGACACCAAAAACTTGGTTGAATGACACCAACGATGAATAATTATATTTTTTTAAGTAAACTTATCCTTTAACATCCCTGCGCAACTTCACCGCGGCTTGCATACAACTTCTTTAACAGAAATCAACACAAGTCGTATTGAAGTCGCGCCAAAAATGGTGCAGAAAATCTATTTCGACTTGACTTGAGTCGCACCGATTTACAATGGTTCCATTGTAGTTAATTTCGGCCCGAATTGTCATGTGACTTTGAACTCAAGTCGCATGACATGTTGCGGCAGTGTGAACCGGGGCTTAAAGGGGTTGTAAACCTTTGTGTTTTTTCACCTTAATGCATCCTATGCATTAAGGTGAAAAAAACCCTCACCGCCCCCACCTGAGCCCCGAATCTCTGTGGGCGCGATCCCGCTTTAACCCAGCTCCTGTCAGCTCTTCATTGGATAATTGATAGCAAGCCAGGCCATTGGCTCCCCCTGCTGTCAATCAAATCAATGACGTGGGGGAGGGGCAGAGTCATACACTTGGCGGCTATGGGCGCCGAGTGTATCACACAGGAGCGAGCCTGCAAGGTAACCCCCTCGGGAGATAGCTTCCCAGAGGGGGTTAGCTCTTGCGGCGAGGAACCGAGAGAGCCGCCGTGGGACCCCAGAAGAGGACAATAGGGGTCACTCTGTGCAAAACGAACTGCACAGTGGCAAGTATTTCACCTGAGTGAAATTGGTGATTGCTTCCTAGAAAATGTGAGTTTGTGTAAAGCTCTATTCACGCACACACACACACACACACACACGCATATATATATATATATATATATATATATATATATATATATATATATATATATATATATATATATATATATATATATATATATTTTTTTTTTTTTTTAAACCCAAACCTTAGTTGCTTTAAGATCTGCTATCACAAAGAACAGTTGTGTGTAGCAACCCATAGTAAACAGACTTTTGATGCAGCAGTTTATTGTGATTTATCTTGGTGTGATATGATACTATGGGTGACTACACAGCACTGTTTCCATTGCTCACATACTCGGTCAGTCGCTGCATACAAATACTGCATTTCTAAAGAACTCTAAAGTGGAATGAATGTTCACTGTAGGAGATGTTATAATTAGAACGTCTTCCCACCATACAGAGGCCTCGGCCCTCTTCCCATATGTGGAAATTGCAGAAAGTCTCTTTCTGAGAAATAACTAGAGGACAGGTTCCGTACACCGTTCTGTCAGAGGTGAAGTAAGGCAATTGGAGGAAGAAGGGGGAAGGATTCTGGGAAATTCCTGCTACAAGCTGCAGAAAGAAGAGCCATTTAAACCTCAACAGGTTTGCTTTGGACCAATGTACCTTGTGTGAGGGGAACTAAACTCTCTCAATCAACACTGACTATTTAATCCTTATGCTCCTAGCATTTAGTAAATAGATGGGAAGGTATATCATGTTACTAAACCCTCTTCCATATTTTTTATTTTTTTTTTATAAAAAAAAACATACTTCCACTGTGTAGTTGGTTTTGTACGGAGTGGCCCCGATTCTCCTCTTTTGGGGACCCTCAGCGGCACTGGTGGCTCCTCCTCTTCTCGAGTGCCCCATCGGAGAAGCCCACACCTTTGGGACACCTGCTGCTGCGTCTATTGACAGAGACAGAAGGACTCGGCCCCGTCCCCCACATCATTGGATTTGATTGACGGCAGCGGGAGCCAATGGGTGCGCTGCTATCAATCTATCCAATCGGGACACGGAGCTGCTGTGCTCGTTCCGGGGTACACTTAAGTAAATGGGGGGCTGTGGCTGCTGCACGACAGGAGGTTTTTCACCTAAATGCATAGAATACATTTAAGCAGTGTTCCACCCGCAATTCTATTTTATTTTTTAAAGTCAGCAGCTACAAACACTGTTCTGTCCAGGGAGCCCGCAATATCAGAAACCCCCACCCCCCCTCCGGATCGGGTACAGGTGCCGCCATTCCAATTAAGGCCCCTTTCACACTAATGCGACTTCAAAGTCGTGCAATTTTTGCAGCGGTTTTGCTGTGATTTGCGGCCATGATTTTAGGGAATGCCTGTGTAATTGCCATCAAAGTAGGACTAAAGTAGTGCAGAGACTACTTTAAAGTAGGAACGACTTGAAGTCGTAGTAATATGAATGGTTGGTTTTCATTGGAAATCATGGGGAACAACTTGTCATGCCACTTTGCGGTTCAGAATCGTGGGACAAGTTGTGAAAGGGGCCTTAGGAAAACCGGCAGTGGTGCGTAGTGGGACTCGCGCGAGCCACAAGGCATTGTGAATGCCCAGCTTATCTTCTGGGACACAGGTCTCAACAGAATTACACTATGTGCGGCTCTTTATTTTTCATGGTGTATGTCATGGATTACTACAACTTTTGAGATTTGCTTACTGCTTATGCCGAAATTACGCTTTGGATGCTGGATCAATCTGTCCATATACTGGATTCAAGGGGTGCATATATCGGTTTTCTATACAGAGGTTTTCTCTGAGGTAATTTCCTCACCAATGCCTGTTTGACACATATACTATACAGATACCTTCTGGATTAACATTGAAATAACACAAACGGATTCCATTGTAAAACACATTTGCTTAGATCTGAATAATTTTTTTTTTGAGGGTTCTAGAAAGGGGGTAATGAAACACGGGGCCCCTTTCCTGTACAGGACTTTTCAGGAAAGCCGTGCATAAGTGGTCTGATGTCATTTCATCTTTCCCCATGGAGGAGCCATGATTAGTGCAGACCACTTTATCTGAACATGTTTACTCGTCAAACAAGTTATGTCATCCGTTCCCCGACAGACTTCAGGGTGGCTTATTGTATGACAGACTAGTTCTGTATCCTGGAGGCAAGAAAAATAACCTGCTGAACGAGAGAAAAATCAATTGATTCCCCCATCCACACTGCTTAGAATCTCCTTACCAGTTCTGCTGCGGCACCCATGACTGCCCTATACACGATGACACAGTCGATAATTTTTCACCCAGCTCAGTGGATTTGGTGCTTGCAAGGCTATGCACGGTTCAATTTTTTTTTCTTTGCCATCTATAATCCCATGGGGGGGGGGGGGGGGGGATTTTCCTTCCCCTTCCCTTCCTTTCCTTTTCCCCCTTCCCTTTTTTCCCCTTTTCCTTCTTCCTTTCCTTTTTCCCCTTTTCCTTCCTTTCCTTTTTTCCCCTTCTCCTTCCTTTCCTTTTTTCCCCTTCTCCTTCCTTTCCTTTTTTCCCCTTCTCCTTCCTTTCCTTTTTTCCCCTTCTCCTTCCTTTCCTTTTTTCCCCTTCTCCTTCCTTTCCTTTTTCCCCCTTCTCCTTCCTTTCCTTTTTTCCCCTTCTCCTTCCTTTCCTTTTTTCCCCTTCTCCTTCCTTTCCTTTATTCCCCTTCTCCTTCCTTTCCTTTATTCCCCTTCTCCTTCCTTTCCTTTATTCCCCTTCTCCTTCCTTTCCTTTATTCCCCTTCTCCTTCCTTTCCTTTATTCCCCTTCTCCTTCCTTTCCTTTTTTCCCCTTCTCCTTCCTTTCCTTTTTCCCCCTTCTCCTTCCTTTCCTTTTTTCCCCTTCTCCTTCCTTTCCTTTTTTCCCCTTCTCCTTCCTTTCCTTTATTCCCCTTCTCCTTCCTTTCCTTTATTCCCCTTCTCCTTCCTTTCCTGTATTCCCCTTCTCCTTCCTTTCCTTTTTTCCCCTTCTCCTTCCTTTCCTTTTTTCCCCTTCTCCTTCCTTTCCTTTTTCCCCCTTCTCCTTCCTTTCCTTTTTTCCCCTTCTCCTTCCCTTCCTTTTTTCCCCTTCTCCTTCCCTTCCTTTTTTCCCCTTCTCTTGCTCTTGACTTCCTGTCCCATAGCCAAAACGGGAAACGCCAAAGTGAGGGGATCCCTGGTTGTCACCAAAACTAGTGTTCCCCGCTTTTACTTGGTGATAACTGTAAACAGCACAACTAGCGAGGGTAAATCTCCCCAATGGTAGCACGGACAGAAATAAAAACCTGGCAAGGTCCATCTCCATTCTATAGCAAACAAAAATAAATACATTGGTAAAGGCACCCCAAAGACAGATCGCAAACACAGTGCATTTTTTGGGGGACCAGAACACACGGTGCTACAGTACCTTGTGAATTGATGTGGTGTGTTTTTCAAAAGTAGTAAATGCATTTACTTTTTTCTGCATTCTACTGCGATTTGCAGCCCGTTCAAATGATTCTGCGGCAAACCGGCTCTAATTATGGAAGCAGAAGAGGGTGCAGAATGTACTGGGCTTTCTCATTACTTATTACACACTTCAGCTTGTGTTGCAAACAAAGTGAAATAAATGTACCAAATAAAGATTTTATAGAGATAAGTAAAATTTTAAAAATAGAACTTGCAAAAAAATCATTGACCTTTCACTTTAGTGCCCACAAACCTTTTTATTGAAAACTTGCATGTAAGTATTAAAGGGAGAGGAGACCTGGGCCTGGAGAATGTATTTGGTTGTATGGTTTAGTATACATAAGTGAATAGAGAAACCTTCACTTCTGTTTTGGGTCATGTCATGCAGCTTTGGCCGCAATGTTGCCTGCTGCCAGCCCAGTCATTGATGATGCTCACTTCAGAGGGCATTGTTGGGCCTGCACGACGCTAGCCCACTGGGAGGGGGGAGGGGGGGGGGGTCCTTTCACAATTAGAATCTATGTATAAAAGCCAGCTTAGATTTTCATGACACCTGAAGAACAATTTAAGTCTCCTTTTTAGCTTTTTTTTTGTCTTCTGTGTCCCACTGGGGAGATTTACCTTCACTTCCTGTCCCATAGCCAAAACAGGAAATGATAGGAAACCACTTCCGGCCCCCACAGGTAACCAGAACGGAGACACGGCAATAAAAATTGCCGTTGCAACCCCCCCTTTAGTTTTTTGGGGTGGTCCCCAGCTTAGGCATTTTCTCTTGTCAATGCTCCCGTATCCCAGGTATCTCTCATCAGCTAACTGAGCTGAAATGTATGTGTCAAAGGAGGGAACCGATTCATCATATTCGCCTCTCTATCTACGCTGCCCTCATCTTCCATAGCCACAAAGGTACAAGAGACCAGTTATAATATTTTGACAAGGTGGTATAGGGTGCCCACGACTCTACACCGTATCTTTCCGCAGGTGCCTAAAACGTGCTGGCGATGCAATGTTGGCCAAGGTACCATGTTGCACATTTTCTGGCAATGGCTGAAACTTAAACCATTTTGGCAAGAGGTGGCTAGTACTATCACCACCAACACCTGACTAATGTTGACAACCCTGCGGCATACCTGCTGCACCTCACTCAGCGGCCCATTAAAAAAAAGTACAAGACCTCTCTTGCCTTCCAGCTTTTAAATGCGGCCAAGGAGTGCATTCTCTTGTGTTGGAGGTCTGTGCACCCGTCATCGAGATCTCTTCGGTTTTCTAAAATGAGCGAACCTTTTTTCTAGGACTCTTGTGAGGCCCTGGGTGAGAAAATTCGTTTTTCTGGTTCTTCTGGCACTCCAAGTCCTTGTCTTTGTCCTTTTTTTGTATGCGCTTCCCTTTCTCTTTCTCCGTCCATTCTTTCCCATCCCCTTCCCCTTTCTGTTGCAAATGATACCGCCTGCCTCCTAGCAACAAAGGACATTTAGCAGCTGGAGGCTCCTGCCACCTAGCATTCTTTGTTGCTAGGGGGCAGGTAGCTCTAATAGAGCGCAAGCTGGCCTGTATCGGGGCAAGTTTATACCACCGTGAAGGTGAGGGGGCAGTAGGGACCTGGCCATTCCAGCCAAAATGTCAGATCAAGTGGTGTTTATCTTATGTCTAAAGCCAGTTTAGCAATAATCTACATCAGGAGGAAGAGTGATACAGATGGCAGAGATAACACTCCTAGTTAACTCTACCCCTATCCAGCATGAAGGGTCTATCGATCAGGGAAAATTAGCGTGCATCGTATGTCTACAAACTATGGGTGAACTTTTGCCAAGTTCTATACATTTACTTAAATGTACATATACCTTAAATATTAACCAGGAGGCAATCTATGGGAGAGGTTACATTGTTCTTTTATTTACTGTAACTAAATGGCAAAGTCTATGTTGATAATGTGCGTATATTATGGTGTTTTATTTTATTTTCATTTCTGATTTTTTTTTTCTTCTTGCACACCCCAGACGTGTCATATAACTATTAAAGGGTAACTCCTTTCGTGAAAAAATAAAAAAATCATTCCGGTCATGTGACCGATGTGATTGGCTGTTGCATGGTCTGAAAGCTCCTGATCTCGAGTATTCATCAGGGGCTTTCCAGTGACTGTGCTGGCACACAGGGTCTTCACCCTTGAAGGGCCTCTTCCCGACAACCCTGGGCAGTGGTTATGGGTGTATGCGGGCAGGAGGCTTATTGTAAACTGGAAGCCCCCCCCCCCCCCAGATCCCGGCCTCATTCACATGGGGGGGGATATCTGGGGGCTTCCTTCTTAAATGGGGCTTCCAGGTTCGAGAAGCCCCCTGCCCGCAGACCCCCACAGCTGCAGACCATCGACATGCAGCCAAGGTGATTTGGAGTGGGGGGAAACCCCCCCCCTGCCCCAAAGCACCCACCCCCCATGTTAAGGGCATATGGCCTGGTATGGTTTAGAAGGGGGAGACCGATTGCTCATCCCCCCCCCCCTTCCTGACCTGTCACGCTGTTGTTTTTTTTTTTTTTTTTTTTTTTAATTGTTGCCTCTGTTTGCTGTTGCTAAGGATGTGACGGCCAGCTTCCTGGCCCGCTCCTTAGCAACCAGCTCAGTGTGTTAAATTGCCGCATTTAAAGCGGAGTTCCACCCAAAAGTGGAACTTCTGCTTATCTGTTTTTGACAGGTACCATTTCCCGCTTCTGGACGCGGCGCCGTCCCTTAGAAGTTTGGTCCTCCTCCTACCCCCGCCGCTGGGCCAATTAGAAAGCGTAGTGCGCTTCATGCATGGGCAGTAGGGAACCCGCTGTGAAGCCGAAAGGCTTCACTCCTGGGTTCACTTACCAGGAATGGCTGCCAACAACCGATCCGGAAATCAGCTGGGGTGCCGTCATTGTGGGAACCCTGGACAGGTAAGTGTCCTAATAGTAAAAGTCAGCATTTGTATTTGTAGCTGCTGGCTTAATTTTTTTTCTTGGGGGCCGGAACACCTCTTTAACTAATGCAGTAATTACCGCAAAAAAAATCTTAATGAATTGAACACTTGTACAATTGTTACCACATTCGGTATTTTACCGCATTTTATGAGCCATTATTTAACTTTTAATTGATCCCATAATGGGATTGATTTTACTAAAACCTGAGCGTGCAAAATCTGGTGCAGCTTTGCAGAGAAACCAGTCAGCCTTCATTTTCTTTTTTTTTCTTTTTTTTTTGTCAAAGCTTAAGGGGGTTGTAAAGGTACAATTTCTTTTATTTTTCCCCCCTAAATAGCTTTGTTTACCTTTTTAGTGCAGTTCTCCTTCACTTACCTCATCTTTCGATTTTGCTTTTAAATGCCCTTATTTCTTCTGCGAAATCCCCACTTCCTGTTCTTCTGTCTGTAACTCCACACAGTAATGCGAGGCTTTCTCCCTGGTGTGGAGTGTCGTGCTCGCCCCCTCCCTTGGACTACAGGAGAGTCAGGACACCCACTAACACGCAGCTCCTTTCTCTATCTGCAACGTAAAGAGCGTCCTGACTCTCCTGTAGTCCAAGGGAGGGGGTGAGCACGACACTCCACACCAGGGAGAAAGCCTTGCATTACTGTGTGGAGTTACAGACAGAAGAACAGGAAGGGAGGATTTCTCAGAAGAAATGAGGACATTTAAAAGCAAAATGGAAGGATGAGGTAAGTGAAGGAGGACTGCACCAAGGTAAAGGAAGCTATTTTTAGGAAAAAAATATTGTACCTTTACAACCCCTTTTAAGCTGACCATAGATGGATTGAAGCTTGGCCGATTCAGCAGGGATTTGTATCTGTGAGTGGTCACCCGTTTGTCAGAAGTCAATTGGACAAGCTAGAAATTTGTTGTTGATCAGCAACTGCAGTGAGTCCCACTGCAAGAATACAATGTCCCAGCAGAGGAAAGTCCTCCATCCACTTCACTTGTGAGGACGGAGGAAACTCACAAGTGAAGTGGAGTCACTGAGTCCACTATCTGTGGCCAACTTTAGGTTTGCAGGAGGGTTGCTCACCCCAAACATAGGATCAAACCTCACTAAAGCCTATCTTATTTTTTTTGGCCTTTCTCAAGGCCAGTTTTCAAGCTTTTGTTAAACAAATGGGCATTGGTTTTACCAAGGGGTACCTTTACAACCCCTTTCTTCTAACAAGCTGAAGTTAGAAGCTGATAGGCTACCATGCACAGCTGCACCAGATTTTGCACTCTCTAATTTTAGAGCACACCAGTAGGTCTCTTCTGCATTTAAAATCTTGTCTGTTCACATATATATATATATATATATATATATATATTCTAAAGTTCCACTTTAACCGTTTCCAGTAGAAAACAAAATGGGCCAACTGTCACCCTTTCAATGAACGTTTGAAAGCAAAAAGAAGAAATTAATCCAATTCTACTTCTCATTTTCAAACTTGTTTTAGTCTCTTTTTGACGATACCAACTGAAAAACACAGGTTAGAAGATTTTTGGGATCCGAGACCTCACTTCTGCTTGTGTGCAGATTTATCGAATGTCGTGCATGTGAAGGGATGGCATTGCAAATTACTTTTGAACATCCAGATTTAATTTGCTTTGCATTTGTTGGGTAAATCTAGAGCAAAAATCCGATTTATGTCCAATAGCATTAGTGTTGCATGAGCAGACTGGACTGGTTGTGACCTTGGGAAAAGAAGGAGATTCCCAGCCAACTGTCATGGAGCGCTATATAGACATAACATCTATAGTGCACTAATCCATCAATGAGTCAATTGGCTTGTTGTGCATATTCCAGCTTTGTCTGGCAATCTTCATCCATCCATCCATACATACATACATACATTTGACACACTTGCTGCAGCAAACACTGCCTTGCTACACTTGCAACTTCAGAAAGCTCCGTCACTGGTGCCAACATCTTTGCCAAGTCTTCTTTGAGGTATGGAATCTTCAGTCATATTAATTGGCTGTGCTTTTTACTCTGGTGTATCTCAGGAGTTCATACTGAACATTTTCAAGAATATTGCAAACAGGCAGGTATGAATCTTTTATTGCAGAGGATATCTTGTATATCTCTTCTGCAATAAAACGCCTGCCTGCTCGCACATTTTTTAAAGTAACACCATTTTTTAAAGTCCTTTCATCCTGCGTTTTTATAATATAAATCCGGTCACTTACTATTTTACAATCCGCCGCCGATCCACATAGATATTCAAAAAAGATAGTTTATAAAACTATATCTACACCGTTGTCATTTTGCTTGTGGGCATTGTGAAGCCTACAGGCACTTACTTCCTGGAAGTCTTGGATGGGGAGTGATAATTGGACAGCGCACTGCATCCTGGGAAATGATGACACACATTTCCCAGGAGCATTAGAGGGAGATGATGTCAGAATCCTAGGTGATTCCAAAGGCAGATTTTGTGGGACCGCATAGCAACAGGCATTTCCAGATAAGTAAAAAAAAAATAATTATTTTTTAGTCGTAAGCTACAGTTTAAAGCAAAATTGTTTTTTTGATGGAACCTCCACTTTAAGGCACCCAGTGGGCTAGGCTTGTTATACAAGTGTTGTGAAATAAGGACATGGGCATATAGTGTCTTATTACTTTACATGCAGTCTCTGTTCTGTACTGAGATGCCGCCTTTTTTGTAGAAATCGTGGTCTGTTGAACATTGGACTTGCTCCATTACTGTTTACAATGGCCATTTGGATTAACTTGATTGGGGGGAAAAAAGGCCTGCTAATGCATTGGTAATGTAACAAAAGTGCTTAACTCCGCCCAACCTAAACAAAGCACTACTCAGCACACAAGAGTAAGCAATTGAGGATACTGATTAAAGAAAAACAGGCACCTGGATATACAATAAGCAGCCGCTTAAAAAGGAAATATTTGCAAGTGACAGTGAACAGAAGAAAAGTATGAATGACAATGGTCAAACAGTTCAGTGTGTTACTGTAGCAGCGCTACAAACAGAGTATGTACTCTGAAACAAGTTCTATGGTGACATAGATATCCCAAATAATGGTGCGGGTGGACAGCGACAATAAAAAACTGTGTCTTCATCAAAATGTGCTTCTTATCACCAGGAATGTTTGTGTTTCACCGCGTGGGGGGATATTAGCCCCTTATGGGGATGCACTCACCAGACCGCAAGTAAAAATCAGCATTGGATACATCAGCCTCTGCCACCAGCCTTGCACTCTCCACAACTCTTGCTTAAGTGTGTCTTGCTTGTATACATACAAAGGAATAAACTTCTGATAGTGTATTATCGTTTAAAAGTTTTATTTAGCAAACCCATAAGTCCCCTTATAATATATGCGTACCCATATATTATAAGGGGACTACTTTGACCCTTTTCCACATAAGGGGCTAATATCCCCCCACGCGGTGAAACACAAACATTCCTGGTGATAAGAAGCACATTTTGATGAAGACACAGTTTTTTATTGTCGCTGTCCACCCGCACCATTATTTGGGATATCTATGTCACCATAGAACTTGTTTCAGAGTACATACTCTGTTTGTAGCGCTGCTACAGTAACACACTGAACTGTTTGACCATTGTCATTCATACTTTTCTTCTGTTCACTGTCACTTGCAAATGCATTAGTAATGCAGGAATTCTTTTCCCGAGCTATGCATTTGTGGGAACAGGCTCTATTGAAAGCAATATGCAGTCTCTTGTCCAATTGGTTGTGTTGGAAAATTTGGCAAATTGCTCAATGACTTATGTCAACCCCAATGGTGCAATTCTACGGAGGTTACTGCAGAGGACGGGTCAGTGCACCATAAATGAACAAAATCTCAGATCCATGAACATGTGGTATGCCCTGCAGTAACCTTCACTCATCGTATAGATCAGTGGTTCTCAAATCCTGTCCTCGGGACCCACTAACAGGCCAGATTTTAAGTATTACCTTGGGGAGATGCAGACTAGAATACTGCAATCACTGAGCAGAAAATGATATCACCTGTGATGGATTTTAGTTAACTTGCAAACCTGGCCTGTTAGGACCTGAGGACAGGAGTTGAGAACTAAGGATGCGCTCCGGCATGATCGCACACCCCACGTGCAGAGCCCGCCAGGAAGTCGGCACGGTGCTGCGCTAATCGCAGGCAGTGAGACATTCCCTGACCTCTGCAGCCACGCATCGGGACAATGTCTCACTGCCTGTGATTAGCGCAGCGCAGTGTAGACTTCCTGGCGGGCTCTGCACGTGGGGGGTGCGAACATGCCGGAGCGCATCCTTATTGAGAACCACTGGTATATACCAATGAAGGTGTACAGACAGCTGCTGATGGTTGTCAGTCTGTCCAGGACAGGACCATGCAGAGCTCAGATTTTCAACACTGTGTAAGAGTCCTCTAAGACCTCCTGAGCAACATGGCTCCTTACTTAAAAACCAAAAGTTTTATCTATATATTTTTTTTTTCTCTGTTTTCACCTGGTTATCTGACCAGTAACACTATGTTGTGTTTATTGGTTTTAGGGGCTGTGTCATGCTGGCAACTTTGTAGTTGAGTACTTGCCATTCTCGTTCTCTCTGATGTTATCTAGTGAATTATAACAAACTACAAAGTTTCTGTGTAGCTTGTCTAGGCAGTACTTATCTCTGGCATGTCATTACAATCAGCAGCTGCATTGGATAAGTCAATCCCCTCTCTACACCACTGTAGGGGATGAGAACACTGATATTGTCACCAAAAAAAATTGCATTTTGCATGGATTTCACATTTTTCAATACAGACCTGTACATTTTTTTTTTTTTTTACGCTTAAAGTGGTTCTAAAGCCTTAAGGTGTATAAAAGGGACGAAAAGAGTAAAAAAAATGGTGGACTTTGTGGGGCATAACATGAGGCAGTACATTTTATAAATTATTTCATATATATATATATATATATATATATATATATATATATATATATATATATATATATATATATATATATATATATATATATATATATATATACTTTGACCCTTTTCCACAATAAAAACCGTTTGTAAAAAAAAAAAAACATGCAGTAACAAACGCCTTTTACTTGACAAGGTCAACAGATGCCCAATAGAGCAAAATGTGGAGGCATGGATCCTTTCAAGAAAAGATATGGGTCCGTGAATCGCACAGAAAAACTATATCTATTTTATAGATCAGGTTCATGGTCTCCTCAATGCTAGCTTGTTAATGTGTTTCGCAACATTAATTGTTTCCTCAGGACATACTGGGTAGGCGCTGCTTGGCCTTGAAAACCAGGTATGGCGTGACAACACAAAACAGACTGGGATCCAATTCAATCCATCCACAAATCAAATTAAAAATATTAACGGCATTAAATTCTCCTATGATGCACCCTGAACAGGGGGAAGGAAAGAGAAATCCAACCTCTAGAGCAACGATGGCAAACCTTGGCACCCCAGATGCATCATGGGAAATGTATTTCCAAAACATCTGGGGTGCCAAGGTTCGCCATCCCTGCTCTAGAGTGACCAAGTAGACCAATGATCGTGAAATAAGGTAGGTGATCTACCTTATAAACCCGGTGCCAAGGGTAGATAAATCCAAATAGACGAGTTTACTTGTAGTTATCCTGAATGGTCTTAACATCTCTCAAGCCAAAAACCAACTCCCTCACATTTCAAACCAAAATGTCCAATCAATCGGGAGAAGCCATCCAGTGCTGTATGCCGTTTCTTCAGTGCGCATGCGCGGGTGACCTCACAGACTGCACCTAAAGCAGGCGTCTCAAACTGGCAGCCCTCCAGTTGTTGCAAAACTACAAGTCCCATGATGCATTGCAAGGCTGACCGTTACTAGCATGACTCCCACAGGCAGTGGGGCACCAGTTTGAGACCCCTGATCTAAAGTATACATCTCCAAAACTGCATGTTTAGGTGATTTTTACAGTACCCTTATTATAGGATTACCTATAGGTAAATATTGTGCATGGGAGTTTATTCCCACTTTAGGTGAGATTAATGTTTTTGTTTTGGATGAGCATTTCAAGGAGATCCACTTGATGTAAACAATGCCTTGCGAATACTGTAAAAAATGCAAGGCGTTGTTTGCATGGCACCCATGCTAAGTGAGAAACCCTAAGTGGTTACTATGCAGCAGAACTGCCCCTTGGCACAGGACCCGGAAGACAGCAACAATCCCTATGTTATCAGCAGGTGGCCCATGCATTGTGGGCACCACCCCCCCCCCCCTTCCCAAACACCTCTGCAGTCCTCCCTATCCATGTGCCTGGCCCCTTTCAAGACACCAGGCACATGAATTCCTATGGCGAAGGGTTGTTTTTTTATGCACCTGATTAGAGCCAAAGGCTCTAATTGGTTTCAAAATAGTATGGACTCTCTCTACCCCCCGAGCCCACCCAATTGTGTGACCATAGCAAATGAGTTTTCGCTATTTTCACACTACCATTACCCCCCACCAATCAGGAGGCAGGTCAGTGAGATTGGTTTCTCGATTGGCCAAAGCGCCAGGCGATCCTGTTGGATGCCTACCGCTGTGGAAGAGAAGACATGCTGGAGCCAGACCCGCCACTGCTGCTGCCCAGAGGACACAGGAGGAGAGGAGTGAACGGCAGGAGGGGACACAGCCCGCTGCATAGTAAGTAGCAGACCTTCGGGGCCCCCTGGTGCGGGGGTGCATCAGTGCTGCGCTGCCCGGAGGGAGGGAAGTGCTGGTTGTTTATCACCCCTCCCAGAAGGAAAGCCCACTAGCCTCCACGGGTTTGCAGCAACTACTACAGTGATCCACTTCCCCAGTAATTCCATAGGTATTGAACATGCATACATACCAAATGTAACTATGCAGTAAAATCTATACTTTTTAGGGTGTAGTCACTATAGCTGCTACAACACAGCGGCTGGTGTGCAATGCGTTGAGGCAGGATAACTGCAGTGTCAATGCGCCGATCACAGCGCATCACTTTTTTCCCCTCACAATGAAATAGGATAGTGACATTGAGGTTACCACATGATCTGATAGTGACTTTTCATTAAAGGGGTTGTAAAGCTAAAAAAATAAAATTCTAAATAGCTTCCTTTACCTTAGTGCAGTCCTCCTTCACTTACTGCATCCTTTGATTTTGCTTTTTAAATGTCCTTATTTCTTCTGAGAAATACTCACTTGTCACCTGTTCTTTCTGTAACTCCACACAGTAATGCGAGGCTTTCTCCCTGGTGTGGAGTGTCGTGCTCGCCCCCTCCCTTGGACAACAGGAGAGTCAGGACGCGACCTACGTTGCAGATGGAGAAAGGAGCTGTGTGTTAGTGGGCGTCCTGACTCTCCTGTTGCAAATTTGAAAATGGCACATTAATTAATAAGTACATTAAACAATGAATAATGTATTTCTGTTTAATTTAACATTCATTAATTCTGAGGTGCGTGCGTGCGTGTGTTTTTATGCACATATTCTAAATCTCTGGCAGGGGGAAAAGTTTACATTTTGATAATGCTCATTTTCCTTGTAGCCAGACTCTCCCTTGAGTTGACATTTGGTGAGTTAACAGCTGACGTTGGTGTGCAGCTCTGTGAAAGGTACAAGGTTCACATGCAAACACGGCAAGCAAACAGTATAGTGCAATTCGGTGGAGAATCTCTGTTTTTGTTGTGTAAAGCATGTCGGCCCATTAGCCTGCATTTAATGCTCACTGGTCGAGATGCCGACAGTTGGCTGTCTTTTGTTTCAGTGTGTGTGTGGGACCCCCTTACCCGTTACAGAGAAAGAGGTAGGAAAAAAAATGGCTTTTGTAAAATGTTTTTTTTTTTATGTTAGCATTTGCTTTGTGTAGTTTGTTTGTTTTTAGGACATAGATCAATGCAAGATCATTAAAGTGGTTGTAAACCCACTATTTGGACTTTTACCTACAGGTAAGCCTACAACATGGCTTACCTGTAGGTAAGGATAATATCTCCTAAACCTGCACGGTTTAGGAGATATTACCCCCGCAATGCGGGCGGCGCATGCGCAGGGGGGAATCCACGGCTGAAGGACCGGCATCGCCGGACCCTGCCGATTTTAAATCTCCCGCGCGCACGCGCGGGAGTGACGTCATCGCCGCTCCAGCCAATCACAGCGCTGGAGCGGCGATACCCGGAAGACACGCCGGAGCAAGATGACATCCTGCTCGGCGTGGACCAGGTAAGGGGTACACACCTCGTTCCGAGGTAAGTATTTCATAATAGGCTAGTATGCGGTGCATACTAGCCTATTATGCCTTTTGCATTGCAGGTTTGGGGGAAAAAAAAAAAAGTTTATGCGCTTTACAACCGCTTTAAAGAGGTTGTTTTCCACTGGGCTCCTATCCTAGTATTGCCATTGTTAATGTAGACACAGATGTAGAGTGATGAGTACATATATGTTAAGACATATGACGGAATGGGGTTGATTTACTACAGGCAAATAGACTGTGCACTCTTCGAGCCGGTTCACACTGGGGCGGCACGACTTCGGGGGCGACTCGGCAAGGCGTCCTGAAGACGACTTCAGAGGCGATTAGCAAAATGACTTCTGTATAGAAGTCAATGCAAGTCGCCCCCAAAGTCGTACAAGAACCTTTTTCTGGTGTCGCTCCTATTAGAACGGTTCTATTAAATAGAATGGGACGCACTTTGTCAGGCAGCTGAGTCGCCTGACGAGTCGCCCCAGTGTGAACCCGGCTTTTAAGGTAAAGCTGCCCCAGAGCTTAGTAAATTATTAGTAAATAGTAAATCAGTAAACTAGTAAATCACTTTACAAAGAACACCCAATCGCATGCAAGGAAAATTAAAAACAAAAAAAATGAATTTTTGCTTGTACGTGATTGGATGATAGAAGTCAGCAGAGATCGCCTTCATTTACTAAGCTCTGGAGCACCTGCACTTGCAAAAGTGCACAGTCTATTTGCTATTAGTAAATCAACTCCAATGTTTTTGATGGTCACATTTGAGACCTTGAGACTGATTGGCCTGCATAATTTGGGGGTACGACATGATCTGACTTTTCAGAGGGGGTCCCAGTACCGAAAATCCAGATTAGGAATTGGAATTTTGGTAAAGTGTAGGTTCTCCTTGTGTGCATAACCAGGGCAATTTTATTTTCTTCTGTAGCGTGCCTTTAATTTATAAGGTACTGGAAGCCCAACACTGACTGACAACCTTGACTACCAAATAGTGTCATGGTCCATTGACAACATTTGACTCCAAGCTTCTTTTCTCCCACCATGTACATCAGTGGTGCCCAACCTGTTGAAGAGTGAGGGCCACTTAAGTGACTTGGTAACCGGTCGCGGGCCACAATATGCGAAGGGGGTGGATGACAGGTCCGTTTGCACTCTGCATATGCAGAGAGGACACGGACACAGCCCACTCTACCCTTTGGGCCCTCCGATCCACCCAGAGGGAAGGGGACGGCTCCCCTTCCGTTTATTTTTTTAGCAGTTCGCATCAAAGGTGAATGGAGGGTCCGACTGGGTCGGACCGACTGCGTGAAAGGGGGTTAAGGCTGCTTTCACACTGTTGCTCTGCGGTTTACTCACACCGCGGGTACAGTGCATCCGTGGCTTTCCTGCAGGTTAGCTGCACTTTGCTATATACTTCTATTATATCCTGCAGGTGTAGTGCACCAAACCTGCCAGTAATAACAGAAGTCTATGGCTCAGTGCAGGTAATCTGCTGGTGCACTGCGCCTGTGGATCAGTTTGAAAGCAGTCCAGTAACCACTGCAGAGCAGATATACCCATATACACACTGGGCTGGATTCAGGTAGGAGATACGACGGCGTATCTCCAGATAAGCCGTCATATCTGAGTTGCGGCGTTGTATCTATGCGCCTGATTCATAGAATCAGTTACGCATAGATTTCCCTAAGATCCGACTGGCGTAAGTGTCTTACACCGTCGTATCTTAGGCTGCATATTTACGCTGGCCGCTAGGTGGCGCTTCCGTCGATTTACGCGAGAAATATGCTAATTAAGTACGCCAATTGACAAACGTACGTACGCCTGGCGCTATTTTGTTACGCCGTTTACGTTAGGCTTTTTCGGCGTAAGGTTGGTCCTGCTCTTATGAGGCGTACGCAATGTTAAGTATGGACGTCGTTCCCGTGTCGAATTTTGAAATTTTTACGTTGTTTGCGCAAGTCGTTCACGAATAGGGCTGTACGTAAGTTACGTTCACGTCTAAAGCATTGACGATTTGCGCCGGAACTTCGAGCATGCGCACTGCGAGAAAAACGTGGGGTCACACTGAATTTTTATAAAACACGCCCACATCATCCAAATTTGAATTAGGCGGGCTTACGCCGGAGCACATACGTTACGTCGCCGTAACTTAGGGCGCAAGTTCTTTCTGAATACGGAACTTGCTGCCTAATTTACGGCGGCGTAACGTATCGGAGATACGTTACGCCCGCACAATATTACGCAGGGCTACCTGAATCTAGCCCACTGATTTTAGTAATAAACTTACCTTTAATAACGGTCTTCTATTCAGGTATTGCCGGCTGTTGCTGTATCAGGTGGAGTGCATTTGGTATCACTCTGCCTGTGACAGGATGCGTCGACTTGTGCGGCTCTGCTCAGCTACTTCCTTATCTACTGCTGGCTTCATTCACAACCTTGATGCTCTGGGATGCTGGGTCAGCTACCTGCGATTTATCTATCCATTAGAATGCATGTGCCTCCATTGGGGAGAAACTCATTGTTTAGTGTTAGGACCACAGATCACAGGGTGCCTCTGTGGTTCACGCATGCGTTTGCAAATGTGTGCGGACAAAACCCCTGTTAACGCATACTATTAGACAGGTTAATTGGTTGTTCTGCGAGCTGGTCGGTAAATAGACTTGGTCTTTCCCTGGGCATTCCCCGCGTTTTGTTGTTATAGGCTTGAATAACCTTGATCCCAGAGCAGGAGGTCACGGGCCACATCGGAGCCATCCGCGGGCCACTGGTTGGTCACTCCTGATGTACATCCACGATTTAGTGCATGTTTGTATTTCTGTCTATGCGGCAGTGATCAAGAACACCAGGATGCCCCCTGTTTACCTTTTTGACACTTTAAAATAAAAGTATTGGATAAAGTTTTCCAACCTATTGGATTACTAGTGACTCTAATGCCGTAATTTTCTTTCAATGCCTTCTAGATTATCAGTCATTAAATTTAAAAAAATAAAAAAGTGTGTAAACCTCTACAAATTGCCCTATCGGTAGTCTAAAACTGAAAAAAAAGTTCAGGCTAACACTTTTGACTAAAATCTCCTTGACAAAAGGCACATAATCCATGTCCATAAAGTGGTTCTATGTTTGTAAAAACAAAAACTAAATAAAAAGTTACTTTGATAGCATTGTATGCTAGTAGTGCTACCCTTATGCGTAGCAGCTGTTGCCTGGGGAATAGTAAAGCCTAGTACACCAGGGCCGAATGTCAGCCAGTTCAATAGAAACCATCCGTCATTCCGCCCGTGTTTATGGCAGCTGGTCTGACCGAAGCCGGCCTCCTGACCAAAAGATCTACCGAGGACTCCCATTCAGTTCTCTCAGCCAATGACCAGAGTATTCTGGCTGGGGGCCGTCCCCCTGTCGGAACACAATAGAACAGCAAGGAGATTGGTGTACTAACATTGGTTTGTTTGTACAGCGGCTCCGATCTAAGCTGTGTTTTTTTTTTTTTCCCATTAAACCTGCTGGGTTGAACGGAAAAAAAAATTGTGGTATACTAGGCTTAAAGTGGAGTTCCACCCATAAATATAACATTACATCAGTAGTTTTAAAAAAATATCATTAGTCCTTTAAGAAAATTTTTTTTTTTTTTAGATGCCTTCAAAGTGTTGTTGCTAGGCGGAATAGTTAATCTTCCCACTTCCTGCACCTAGGTGCTTAAGCTTCCTAACCTACACCGCACAGACTCTAACTTTCCAGGAGTCTGTGCACTCCCCAGTCTCGAAGAATCATGTGACTTGGACAGTACAGGTGCTGAAACCTGATCTGCAAGGCTGAAATCCAGGAAGTCATACAGTCTGGCTTCATGATGCCCACACTTAAGATGGCCCCAGTCAATTTCTATTTTATAAAGTGTCTAAATGCTGTAACAACCTAACAAAACGGACCTTAGTTTACAGACTAACTTTACTAGAATACATTAAGCTTGTGTATTACAGGGGTATTTATATATAAAAAGTGAAATTGTGGCCAGAACTCCGCTTTAAGGCATCAAGTAGTCCCGGAGTGACATTACACAATCTGGGGTTTGGGTTTCTTTGTCTTTCTTAATGAAAAAAAACATGGTGCAGGGGTTTGATTTCAATGTATACCCATGCTTGTTAAAGTGTTTATTGGTTAACATGGTTGCACGTTTATGGAAATATGTGTACTAGTTTTCCTAATGGGGGGAAAAAGTTGTGAATCCCATGATTTTAGCTAAAACTACTTTTGTAATAAGCCTGACCGTGATTCCACCTTTTAGCCCTACTAGGAATTTTAAAACGTAAGTGCTTTATACTAGGATGTTTTTCCTAAATATTTGCGAGGACCCATATCTGAGAATAATTTAAATGTGTTTTAATAAAATTAACATGCACCAGGTCACTTCTTCACCTGAATTATTCGCCCTTTAAAAAGGTTACTACCGAAGATACCTGGACAAAATCTCAGTCACAAGATGAAGAAAAGACAGAGTCCCAAAAAGTGGCTTCTCGGAAACTGGCCTCAGGAAAAAGCCGTTGTCGGCCAAGGCCACTCTCGGACTATGGCCAGGTGGCCAGTCGTAGTTTTTCCATCCCAGAAGATTCTGTACCCATGGATTGTCAAGAAAATAGCAACGTTAACTGTAATTTTCCCACACGGTCTCTTAGTGAAGAGCCTAAAGTTCGTAAGCCTAGAGCTGAGTTCCAAACCAATCCTAAACGAAGGCCCATCTCTGTGATTGGTGGGGTCAACTGTTATGGAACCAGTGAAGACGAAGAAAATGGACATTTGCTTCAACAAGTAAGACTTGGAGCATGACCTCTCTACGACATGAAAGACTTTCCAACTCTTCTGTCATCTTCAATGGCAATCTCTAACTTCAACCTCCTGGTTTCATTTCTGTTCTTCTACAATAAAATCGTGCATGCTCTTGAATTAACTTTTTGTTTCTTGCCTTTCCTGACTAACTTTCTCCTGTGTCAAAGATTAGCTGTTAATATCAGATTTTGATCTATAGAACACCTTGATTTTGAGGTTGTGACCTGCATGACTCTTTATTACTAGGTCTTAAGCCATTTCTACTAATATTAGGGGAGAAAATGATTTGGTTATGCATGGAATGGGCAACAAATGTGCTCTCAATTTATTTACTCTCCAAGTTCTTAGTTACCTCAGGTAAATGTTGTTTCTGGTCATATACAGTATAATAAGGTCACCTGGTATGGTGTTAGCTGAGCAAGTGTGTTTGTATTTTAAGCTCTTTTGGTACCAATACAAAGGGCTAGATTCAGATGGCCCGCCGTAACTTTGTGCGGGCGTAGCGTATCTCCGATACGCTTCGCCGCTGTAACTGAGGCAGGTTCTGTATTCACAAAGAACCTGCGCCCTAAGTTACGGCGGCGTAGCGTAAATCGCCCGGGGTAAGCGCGCCTAATTCAAATTGTGAGGAGGTGGGCTTGTTTTATGTAAATAAACAAGACCCGACGTAAATGACGTCTCGAACGAACGGCGCATTCGCCGGCCGTGAACGTATCCCAGTGCGCATGCTCCTAATCACACCACAAATGGTCAATGCTTTCGAAGTGAACGTAATTTACGCTAAGCCCTATTCGCGAACGACTTACGCAAACGACGTAAAATTCGGCGCTGTCCCGACGTCCATACTTATCATTGGCTATGCCTCATACAACAGGCATAACTTTATGCCGGAAAAAGCCTTACGTAAACAAATCCGCCGGGCACACGTACGTTTCTGAATCGGCGTATCTAGCTCATTTGCATATTCTACGCGGAAATCAGCGGAAGCGCCACCTAGCGGCCAGCGTAAATATGCACACCAAGATACGACGGCGTAGGAGACTTACGCCGGTCGTATCTTAGCAACATTTAAGCGTATGTCAGTTTGAGCATACGCTTAAAGTTGCGACGGCGCGGATTCGGACTTACGCCGGGCGTATCTACTGATACGCCCGTCGTAAGTGTTACTGAATCTAGCCTAAAGATGCTAATCTCTTTTGGAGACACAATTTTTAACCCCCCCCAAAAAAAACACAAATAATAATCGTGTGTATGAGGCTTTACATGTGCTTGCTGTCCAGATCACATTGCACAACATAAGACTCTAGTTTGGACTGGTGCATAGTAGGTGCAGTATTGTGCATACTCTTACCTTCTCTTTGATCTCTCCTATGGAAGCCCCTGTTAGTATCTGGACATTCCAGGAATACTGGAAAACCCAACCCTAAAGCCTCCTATGTATTGTTTAATTGCCTTTACATCGATAAGAAATGGTACCTGTGTTATGAATTTTCTAATATAGGTCAGTTTAGGGAAGATTTTGCTGCGTCTTCCAGTACTGATGAATACTTTTGTTCTTTCTGTCCTGTTTCTAGCCAGTACCACGGCCTCCTGTACCATCACACAAAGTGCCACCATACAAGGCAGTGTCTGCTCGGTTGCGACCATTTACCCTTTCTCAAAGCACACCAATTGGTTTGGATAGAGTTGGACGCAAGCGGACTATAAGAGTCTCTAACTGTAAGTGTTTTATATTTTTTACTTTTTAAACTATCCATGCACTAAATTTAAATTTTAAATGTATATTCTATTGTTTTATATCCATGTCCGTCTACTCTCTCATATAGTCTGCACCACCAAGAAATGACAAAAACTGATCTAAGAATCCCTGTAATTGGTCTTCGTGGGAAATATTTGATCTCTTGTCAACTTGTTTAATGCACTTTATGCTGCTTTAACTATTTACCCCATAAGATGGGCATCTGTTTTGTGCCTTTAAATATACACAAGTTAAGAGACTGAGGTCCGGAGAGAAAGGGGAGGGTTTGGGTATAGGGGGGGTTAGTGGACTTGGGTAGGGGCACTTTGGTTTTATTACTATGTAAACTTTTTCACTTTTTGTACTCTTATCGGCTTAATATGCCTATAAACATACTATGACATAACAAACTAAGCAAAAAAAAAAGTAATTTCCTACCATGATGCGAACCAGGATGGAGACAGCGTATGAATGCAAAATTGATTATGTCTCCGGTTAGTGTTCTCTGAGTCGGGGAAATTTTTTTTTTAATATATACAAAGCCAACATTTTAATTGGATAGACCTTTCAATGGTTCTAAAGGCAAGACATTTTACTTTATTGCATTAAAAGGGAAGTTCAGTATTTATTATTATTTTTTTTTTTTTAATAATCATACTTGCCTAGGTGGATGCAGCATCTCCCCCCCCCCCCCCCCCCCCCCCCCCCCCCCCTGTCTGTAAAACTGAAAACCGAGCGATCAAACATCACTGATCACTTTGTTTTCAGTTCTCTGTGAGCAGAGAGCTGCTGACTGTCGGTCATCGCTGTCTGCTCTGCCTCCCCTGCACTCACTGGAGCGCTGGGTTGTGTAGGGTGCGGGAGCAGCTTTTAGCAGAGGCTGGGCCAGGTGCCGGACCAGGGTTTTGGGTGGATCCTGACCAGCTTTAGGTTGTCAGCAGGCTTCAGCCAGCTGTCTGGTGAAAACTGGTTACAGGAGTGCAGAACAAACTGTGATTAACAAAGGGGAAGTACAGCCAAACAAGCTTTGGTTGTACGTCTTTAAGGTACAAAATGTCCAAGTAGTTGTATGGCAACCTCCCTCCCCACCCCATATACTTACTGAGTCCTATGTCGATCCAGCACTGTGCCCTTCTGCAGCAGCGCTCGTCTCTGTTCCTCTCCTCACAGGACACAAAGGTAGCAGGAGCCATTGGCTCCTGCTGCTGTCAATCACATTCTGTGGGAGGGAGGGGGTGGGGCCGTGCTGTGCTGTGTGTCTCTATGGATGCAAAGCAGGGCTCAGGAGCACGCCCGCATGTTTGTCCTCATAGCACACAGCTTTCTATGGGGGCACATGCAGAAAATGCAGAGAGGAAGCCCTGGCCAGGGACTCCGGAAAAGGGGGCTTGGGGCTGCTATGTGCAATACCATTGCACAGAACATGTAAGTAAACCATGTTTATTATTTATGGCAACATTTTTAAGCCTTTACAAGAGCTTTAAAGTAGTGTAAAATCCTTTTTAGGTTTAACCTTAAAGCGGTGGTTCACCCATAAAAACGACTTCCCCCTATTACACTGCCCCCCCGCATTACAATACGATTATGCCTTTAATTTTTTTTTGGCTGCTGTACATACCTGGGTACAGCTATTCACCCGTGTCCTCCGGGTTGCGAGTCCCGCGGGAGTGGGCGTTCCTACCATGGCGGTGATTGACGTTTTGACTAAAAAACGAGCTCCCCCCGTCGCGTAAGCAGCGTCACGATTGGCGGAAGGAGCCGAACGGCGAGTCGGCGCTATACTGCTTTCTCCAGTCGTGACGCGGCTTACGCAACGGGGGGAGCTCATTTTTTAGTCAAAACGTCAATCACCGCCATGGTAGGAACGCCCACTCCCGCGGGACTCGCAACCCGGAGGACACGGGTGAATAGCTGTACCCAGGTATGTACAGCAGCCAAAAAAAAATTAAAGGCATAATCGTATTGTAATGCGGGGGGGGCAGTGTAATAGGGGGAAGTCGTTTTTATGGGTGAACCACCGCTTTAAGTCTTTGTCACATTTGGAAAGATTCACCCTCTCTTTGCCCCAGTGCCCATTGTCCTTGGGGCAGAAAGTAATTTCTCCAGAAGAGGACGTGATGGGGAAATATTTCAATGAGCAACATCTGTTCCTGTGACAACTGTCCTAAGGGTCGCTTCACACCACAATTTCTACCTTCCTGATGTGTTTCTGCATGCATGTTTTTGATGTGTTCCAGTTTTGGTTTTGTTTTTTTCCTCTCTTTGTGTGTGTGTGTGTTTTTTTTTTTTTGTTTTTTTTTTTCATTTCAATTAAGGACAATTGAAGACTTGTGTTCTAGTGTGTGTTTTGATGCATTGTTCCATGTTGCATGTTGCGTTCTACTTTTGGCAACTGTTCTGGAACACTGCACTAGTGTGAACTAGGGCCATTGGGATCTGTGTTAAGCACTGCCAATGCATTTTTTTATGCAGACTAAAAACACACTGGGCCGCATCTGGTGTGAACCAGCATTTTTCCCATGACGGTGAGATTTCCTGTTGCTTCTTGTTGTATATCCAGGACAGATAATGAAGGAAAATTGCTCTATCCCTTTCAGCCCAGGTTTTAGGAAGATTGAATAACATGAACTATTATGCCGCGTACACGCGATAATTTTTCGGCATTAAAAAAAACGATGTTTTTCGGCATGTAGAAAAAACAAAATTTTTCCAACTTCATCATTAAAACGACGTTGCACCCACACACCATCATTTAAAAAAAAAATGCTCTAGCAAAGCGCGGTGACGTACAAAACGTACGACGGCACTATAAAGGGGAAGTTCCATACAGATGACGCCACCCTTGGGGCCGCTTTAGCTGATTCCGTGTTAGTAAAAGACGATTCGCGCTTTTCTGTCTGTTATAGCGTGATGAATGTGCTTACTCCATTACGAATGGTAGTTTTACCAGAACAAGCTCTCCCGTCTCATAACTTGCTTCTGAGCATGCGCGGGTTTTTAACGTTGTTTTAGCCCACACACAATCATTTTTTACAACCCGATAAAGACATTGTTTAAAGCATCGTTAAAAAAATGCAGCATGTTCAAATTTTTTTTTTTTTGTCGTTTTTCAGAACCTGAAAAATTATGTGAAGCCCACACACGATCATTTTAAGTGTCATTTTTTAAAAACAACGTTTTTTTCATGCCGAAAAATGATCGTGTGTACGCGGCATTAGAGATTTATATATCATTGTGCTGTTATATAATTAGTTGGATAAAGAACCAGAAATTGGAAACAGTTTTGCCATTCTGAATAATCCTACATCCAATATTTGCTTGCAATGTAACAAACTTGGGTTTCGTCTTCAGTAATAATCTATAGAGATGTTGAAAAGTGTATGTTTAGTAGACTGATGGTCATCTTCTTTTTTTCAAAGAGTTAAAATAAAAAATGTTCTTAGTTATATGGTTTGAATCGCTGTGTAGTCTATTTTTGTCTGTAGAACAGAAATTAAATACGGCAATTCGCAGAACTTCCTGATCAGCAAATTCCCTGAGTAATTGCCCTTTTCTAATTGTGCTTTGAGTCAACCCTCTGATACCAGGAAGGAATAATAATGTGAACAGTTGGAGCATCTATCTATATTGTATTAATTTACATTGTTTATATGTCCTTTATCCACTTGACCTGAAGATTTACCCCTCTCATGACTATTTTTTTGCGATACGACACTGGGTTACTTTAACTGACAATTGCGCAGTCATGCAACGCTGTACATAAATTTTATGTATTTTTTTTGTTTTTAGCGCAAAAAAAAAATGGAAATTGTAATAGAAAAACAATATATTTTTTTCTTCTTTCTGCTATAGGGCATATCCAATAAAAAATGTCAATATATGTACACACACTCATTGTCATAAGTTTACATACCCTGGCAGAATGTATGAGAACACAAAAACATTTCTTTCACTCATGGTTAGTGTTTGGCTGAAGCCATTTATTATCAATCAACTGTATTTACTCTTTTTAAATCAAAATCACAACAGAAACTACCCAAATGACCCTGATCATAAGTTTACAATACCCTGTTGATTTTGGCCTGATAACATGCACACAAGTTGACACAAAGGGGTTTGAATGGCTATTAAAGGCGACGATCCTCACCTGTGATCTGTTTGCTTGTAATTAGTGTGTGTGTATAAAAGGTCAACGAGTTTCTGGACTCCTGACAGACCCTTGCATCTTTCATCCAGTGCTGCACTGATGTTTCTGGATTCTGAGTCATGGGGAAAGCAAATGAATTGTCAAAGGATCTGCGGGAAAAAGGTAGTTTAACGGTATAAAACAGGGAAGGGATATAAAAAGATATCCAAGAAATTAAGAATGTCAATCAGCAGTGTTCAAACTCTAATCGAAGTGGAAAATGAGGGGTTGAAAACAAACTACGGGCAGGTAGACCAACTAAAAATTTCAGTCATAACACCACCAGGAAAATTCTTTGGAAAGCAAAGAAAAACCCACAAACAACTTCAGGTGAAATACAGGACTCTGTGGTGTGGCTGTTTTTTTTTTAAGATGCACAATAAGGAGGCTCTTGAATAAAGATGTGCTGCATGGTCGAGTCACCAGAAGAAAGCCATTACTACGCAAATGCTTCAAAGTATCCCACTTACAATACGCCAAACCGCACAGAGACAAGCCTCAAACCTTCTGGCACAAAGTCATTTGGAGTGATGAGAACAACCATAAACGCTACATTTGGAGAGGAGTCAACAAGGCCTATGATGAAAGGTCCGCCATTCCTACTGTGAAACACGGAGGTGGATCGCTGATGTTTTGGAGATGTGTGAGCTACAAAGGCACAGGAAATTTGGTCAAAATTGTTGGAAAGATGAATGCAGTATGTTATCAAAAAATACTGGCGGAACATTTGCATTCATCAGCCAGGAAGCTGCGCATGAGACGTACTTTGACATTCCAACATGACAATGATCCAAAACACAAGGCCAAGTTGACCTGTCATTGGCTACAGCAGAATAAATTGAAGGTTCTGGAGTGGCCATCTCAGTCTCCTGACCTCAATATCATTGAGCAACTCCGGGGAGATCTCAAACCTGCAGTTCATGCAAGACAGCCCAAGAATTTACAGGAACTGGAGGCTTTTTGCCAAGAGGAATGAGCAGCTTTACCATCTGAGAAGATAAAAAGCCTCATCCACAAACACCACAAAAGACTTCAAGCTGTTATTGATGTTAAAGGGGGTAATACACGGTGTTAATTGGAGTATGTAAACTTTTTCTCAGGGTCATTTGGGTAGTTTTTGTATATCGGTGTGTGTGTGTGTGTGTGTGTGTGTGTGTGTATGTGTATATATGTATGTATATATATATATATATATATATATATATATATATATATATATATATATATATATATATATATATATATATATATAATCTCGATCGTGTGAGGGATTAGCTCGTGGGGATCACCTTTTCTGAAACACAGTCCGCAAGCAGGCACTTTCTTTTAAGTCTGGCGGATGCCAGATTTAATTGTAAAAATGGTTTGCAGGTAAAAATAAACAAAACGGTAAATTAAATCTTTGCCGTCTGGCGCTAAACTAAACAAACAGGATCTCCTCTCTATACAGTGCGGGGCTGGTCCCCATCACCCACAAAATAACAATAAATCAAACCTTTTCTTGCAGTTACTTTCCATAGAGCCCCTCACACTCAGGTTCCCTCCCGAGTCTCCAAAAATCCCAGCACACTGTTGTGCTCTCTTTCTGGTCTTTTAAAGTCCACCTGACTGTGGACTCCAGTGGACCCAAACATCCGGACCGGATTCCTAGCCAGCCCCAGAGGCTGTGAAACCCTGACCGGATTCCGGTTCACTCCCTCATAATGGAACGAATGCGAGGTGAAATGTACCTATTGTCATGTCACAATATATATATATTAGGGATGCACCGATATATCGGAGACCGATACATATCGGGCGAAAATAGCTCTTTTGGGGAAATGCCAAAACAACAAAAAATTTGCCGCTAATGACCCACCTCCCCTCAGGGCCGATCCAGCTGTGCGTAGGGCCCCACCTCCCCCTCATTTTTTTCTTATAACAGAAACAATGGCCGCCGGTCGGTGCCGCCGCCGACTGAGTGTCCGCCAACTCCACCCACTGAATCATGACTCGCTACTGTCAGTCTGTCAGGTGACGTGACGCCGCATGAGTCCATGACAGCCGCCACCACGGTTGTTTATGGGAGTTGTAGACTTGATTGGTTTATTTAACCACTTAACCACCAGCCGCCGTCATATAACGGCGGCAAGGTGGTTGCTTAACTGGGGGTCGCCGTTATTTAACGGCGCCCACCAGAAGCAGTAATGCGCGCCGCCTCGGGCGCGCACACTGAAAATTCTGTGCGCGCCGGGTCTATGAGACCCGGCGCTACACAGATCTCGGTAATTGACCGACAACCGCGGTCTTTTACCATGTGATCGCGCCGTCCAATGACGGCGCGATCACAGGTAAACAAACCGGCGTCATTTGATGACGCCGGTTCCTCCCTCCTCTCGCTGTACCGATCGATACAGTGTGAGAGGGGGGAGCGCGGGGTGTCAGCAGCGCTGTGGATGGATCTGTGACTATTGCAGTCACAGATCCAGCCATCCCTGCATTAACCCCTGCAATACTCTGGCTTCCCTGTGCAATACTCTGCATTAACCCCTGCAATACTCTGGCTTCCCTGTGCAATACTCTGCATTAACCCCTGCAATACTCTGGCTTCCCTGTGCAATACTCTGCATTAACCCCTGCAATACTCTTCCTTCCCTGTGCAATACTCTGCATTAACCCCTGCAATACTCTGCCTTCCCTGTGCAATACTCTGCATTAACCCCTGCAATACTCTGCCTTCCCTGTGCAATACTCTGCATTAACCCCTGCAATACTCTGCCTTCCCTGCGCAATTACTCTGCAATACCCCCTGCGCGATAATCTGCAATACCCCCTGCGCGATACTCTGCAATACCCCCTGCGCGATACTCTGCAATACCCCCCGCGATACTCTGCAAAAACCCCGCGCGATACTCTGCAATGCCCCCGCGCGATACTCTGCAATGCCCCCGCGCGATACTCTGCAATGCCCCCGCGCGATACTCTGCAATGCCCCCGCGCGATACTCTGCAATGCCCCCGCGCGATACTCTGCAATGCCCCCGCGCAATACTCTGCAATGCCCCCGCGCAATACTCTGCAATGCCCCCGCGCAATACTCTGCAATGCCCCCGCGCAATACTCTGCAATGCCCCCGCGCAATACTCTGCAGTACCCCTTGCGCAATACTCTGCAGTACCCCTTGCGCAATACTCTGCAATACCCCCCGCGCAATACTCTGCAATACCCCCCGCGCAATACTCTGCAATACCCCCCGCGCAATACTCTGCAATACCCCCCGCGCAATACTCTGCAATACCCCCCGCGCAATACTCTGCAATACCCCCCGCGCAATACTCTGCAATACCCCCCACGCAATACTCTGCAATACCCCCCACACAATACTTTGCAATACCCCCCACACAATACTCTGCAATACCCCGGCCAATACTCTGCAATACCCAGAAAATACTCTGGGGGAAAAAATGTGTTTTAACCACTTCCCGCCCACGTCATATGAGGTCCTTGACTTTGTGCAGGGATATCTAAATGATGCCTGCAGCTACAGGCATCATTCAGATATCATTTTTTTCAGCCGGCGATTCTCTACACCATAAGAACGATCATGGCGGCTGTTCCGCCTCTTGATCGTTCTTACGGGAGGCAAAAGTGGACGTCCCCACTCCCTTCGCCCTCCGGTGTTTCTTCTGACTCACCGCTGCGATCGAAGCCAGGATCATTTTTTTTTTTTTGTTTTTTTTCAGGCTTCCCAGCCTAGAGGTGAGATGTGGGGTCTTATTGACCCCATATCTCACTGTAAAGAGGACCTGTCATGCTATATTCCTATTACAAGGGATGTTTCCATTCCTTGTAATTGGAATAAAAGTGATCAAAACATTTATTTTTGGGGGAAAACGTGTCAAACTAAAATAAATAAAGTAAAATGAACAATAAAAATAAAAAATAAATATTTAAAGCGCCCCTGTTCCCGCGTGCTCGTATACAGAAGCGAATGTGTACGTAAGTCCCGCCCACATATGAAAACGGTGTTCAAACCACACATGTGGGGTATCGCTGCGAACGTTAGAGCGAGAGCAATCATTTTGGCCCCAGACCTCCTCTGTAACTAAAAACATGTAACCAGTAAAAACATTTAAAACGTCGCCTATGGGGATTTTTAAGTAGCGAAGTTTGGCGCCATTCCACAAGCGTGTGCAATATTGAAGGGTGACATGTTGGGTATCTATTTACTCGGCGTAACTTCATCTTTCATATTATGCAAAAACATTGGGCTAACTTTAATGTTGTTTTTTTTAAAAAGCACAAAACTGTTTTATTTCTCAAAAAAATGCGTTCGAAAAATTGCTGTGCAAATACCATGCGCGATAAAAAGTTGCAACGACCGCCATTGTATTCTCTAGGGTCTTTGCTAAAAAAGCATATATAATGTTTTGGGGTTCTGTGTAATTTTCTAGCAAATAAATGATGATTTTTACATGTAGGAGAGAAATGTCAGAACTGGTCTGGGTGCTCCAGAACACCTGATGGTGCTCCCTGCATGTTGGGCCTCTCTATGTGGCCACGCTGTGTAAAAGTCTCACACATGTGGTATCGCCATACTCGGGAGGAATAGCAGAATGTGTTTTGGGGTGTATTTTGTGGTATGAATATGCTGTGTGCGAGAAATAACCTGCTAATATGAAACTTTTGTGGAAAAAAAAAAAAAAAAAAAAAAAAAAACTTGATTTTGCAAAGAATTGTGGGAAAAAATTACAACTTCAAAAAACTCACCATGCCTCTTTCTAAATACCTTGGAATGTCTTCTTTCCAAAAAGGGGTCATTTAGGGGGTATTTGTACTTTTCTGGCATGTTAGGGTCTCAAGAAATGAGAAAGGCCGTCAGTACTTCAGATGTGATCAAATTGATACATTTTCAGTAATTGGTACCATAGCTTGTAGACCCTATAACTTTCACCCAGACTAAATAATAACCCAATTTTTTTTTTTTTTTAACCAAAGATATGTAGCAGTATACATTTTAGGCCAAATTTATGAAGAAAAATTCATTTTTTGCAAAATTTTATAATAGAAATGAAAAAAAATTCATTTTTTTACAAAATTTTCGTTCTTTTTTCATTATTAGCGGAAAAAATAAAAACCGCAGAGGTGATAAAATACCACCAAAAGAAAGCTCTATTTGTGGGAAAAAAAGGACAAAAATTTCATTTGGTTACAGTGTTGTATGACTGAGTTATTGTCATTCAAAATGTGAGAGCACCGAAAGCTGAAAATTGGTCTGGTTATTAAGTGGGTTTAAGTGCCCAGTTGTCAAGTGGTTAATAAAGTATATTAGGATTACTAAAATGTATGGAGCATCCTATCAAAGTAATCTATTTCTTTGATAGGATGCTCCATACATTTTTGCAATCCGACTGTACTGTTTTAAGTAAAAAAAAAAGTTTTAAAAAATAAAGGTAAAAATGAATGTCCCCCTACCCCTGTGTGCATTGGAAACACAAGTGGGATGCACCTACGTACAATAAGAACAATTGCACTACAGATGTTTGGTACCGCCCCACGTGCCAGAGCGCAGTAATTATTGGGCCAATATTCATGGATAACTGAACTGATTACTGGGTTTTTAAAGCATCATCTATGGATATTTTGGGGCTACTGTATTTTGTCACCGTTTTACGGGCGCAGTTTTTAACCCTGGCATGTTGGCTATCGGTGTAACTTTGAGTTTTTCAATTCTGGTTATTTTAAATCAATGAAGCTAATTAAAATGTCTCATGTAATACATACAATTATTTAAAAAAAACATTTAAATAGGGGGAAAAAAGAAAAGCAATTTTCGGTTTCGGACTGACGTTTTTTTTTTTTTTTTCATTTCGGTTCTGAAATTTCCATTTCAGTGCACCTCTAATTAATATATATATATATATATACACAAAATTCATATCGCACACGCTGTATGTAATTTTTTTTTATATATATATATATATATATATATATATATATATATATATATATATATATATATATATATATATATATGTGTGTGTGTGTGTGTATGTATGTATGTATGTATGTATGTAGCGCTACCCCCTCAGGAGCCGCTGGTTGATTTGGGATCGGCGTATTAAGTTACCTCTAATCGTTGTCTAGGGGTGATGGTAGTGAGTAGAGCAGTAAACGAATGTCCAATCAGCGAATAAGGTTTTCTGAATGCTTTATTTCTCGGCCCAACGCGACCGACATCAACATGAGGTAGACAGAAAAGGTTGATGAAGTAAGGGAACTTTGCGGTATCAGGCTTGGATAGAAGAGCAATCCTGCTATTCTGTAGTTGCATTAACGTCGCCACTCCAGCCAGAGTGGGTGAAGTGCCCCCGGACAGACCTCTGCCACAGGCCTGCCAGCCGAGGTGCCACTTTAAGATTGCTGGGAAGGAACAAGTCCCTGCCACGGACTTGGCTCTGATTAGATTAAATTACGATGCCAGATGAGGCCTCTGCCACAGGCTCAATGCTGAAAATGTGAACAGCAGAGCGAATCCTCCCAATGAATTGCGTCAAGGTCACCGGTTGACAGTTAAAGTGTACCTGTCGGTCTCCCTGTCACCAGATCCCCGATGGTTCGTTCAAGTCTCTCAGACAGCCTGCCTCTGGGTTCTCCCCGAGCGGATCCCCCACCGCACAGCACGCAGCCTAGGATCTCTTCAGTAGAGCTGGGGACCCAGTAAATCACTGGGGCCCTGGTAGCATCAGTTGCTCCAGGCCATGAGGGCCCAGAGTCAGGAATTCCGCGTTGCGCGCGACCCCAGGCCAGGTAGGCCATAGTGGTGGGGCCCGCGATGTGCGCACACCCTAAAGGTGGGTGCCGCACCTGGAACCAGGAACCCGCGAAAGAACCAAGAACAACGGCATCCGCCACAGAAATACTCCTCCCCAGCATGCCCCGCGAGGGAAAACTCCTCTAATTGGCTGCTAAGAAGAAGCGGCTCCGCCTGGACCTCTCTGGCGCCACCTGCCGCCCAGGGATGGTACCGCATCCCTAGAACGCAGTCTGGCCCACAGAACAATCCAGATTTGGCGACAGCCAAATTTAACACAATTAGGAATGAGAGCAACTTACCTCTCTCATTCCCCCACTAACTTTAGCGTAGTGCCCTTACTGATATATATATATATATATATATATATATATATATATATATATATATATATATATATATATATATATAATATAAATAAATGCATACAGCGTGTGTGATATGAATTTTGTATTTATTTTATTTATACTAGTAATGACGACGATTAGCGACTTGTAGCAGGACTGCGATATTGCGGCAGACAATCTGACACTTTGTGCTAACCAGTGACGCTAATACAGTGATCAGTGCTAAAAATATGCAGTGTCGCTGTACTAATGAAACTGGCAGGGAAGGGGTTAAACATTTTAGGGCAATCAAAGGGTTAAATCTGTGCCTAGCCAGTGTTTCTGTGTACACTGTGTTGCTTTCACTAAGGGATGTGATTTGATTTTATTCCCGGTTTTGCAGGGAAACAAAATCCACTACCTCTCTGCTGACAGGACGGAGCTCTGCGTTGTTTACTTATGCAGAACTCTGTCCTGTGTGTCTCCTCTATCAGCAGGTCTCGGCAGTCATCCATTGGCCAGCACCCGCTTATCGCCACTAAAGGAGACACTGGGATGGATTTACTAAAGACAGATCTACTGTGCACTTTGCAAATGCAGCTGCACTCCCCAACAGTATTTGCTCCAAAGCTTAGTAAATGAGGGGAAGCTCTGCTGACTTCCATCATCCAATCATGTGCAGGCAAAAAATGTTTTTTTTTTTTTTTTTCCTTGCATGTGTTTTTTTTTTTTTTTTGCAAAGTGAAGCATCGCCTCATTTCTGGAGCAAATGCCCTTGCACAGTGCAAATACACTTGCAAAGTGCCATTTAGTAAATGAACCGCAGTGTGCACACAAAGGGCCAGATTCACATAGAGATACGACGGTGTATCTCCTGATACACCGTCGTATCTCTGCGTTTCGTCGGTCGTATCTATGCGACTGATTCATAGAATCAGTTCCGCATAGATATGCCTAAGATCCGACAGGTGTAACTTCGTTACACCGTCGGATCTTAGGCTGCAATTCCAGGCCGGCCGCTAGGTGGCGTTTCGGTTTATTTACGCGACGATTATGCAAATGAGGAGATACGCCGATTCCAAAACGAATGACCGCCCAGCGCTTTTTTTTTTAAGTCGTTTGCGTTCGGCTTTTTCCGGCGTATAGTTACCCCTGCTTCTATGAGGCGCAGCCAATGTTAAGTATGGCCGTCGTTCCCGCGTCGAATTTTGAAATTTTACGTTGTTTGCGTACACCGATTCACAAAAGCACTGGACGCAAGTTACGCTCACGCGGAAACCAATGACGTCCTAGCGACGTCATTGGGAGCAATGCACGCCGGGAAAATTTGCGGACGGCGCATGCGCAGTTAAATCGGCGCGGGGACGCGCCTGTTTTAAATACTACACTCCCCCTAGCCGCGGAATTTGAATTCCGCCTGGGGATTTAAGATACGCCGCCGCAAGTTTTGAGGTAAGTGCTTTGTGAATTAGCATTTGCTTTAAAAAATTGCGGCGGCGGATCTTAAATCACATAGGTTACGCGGATCTAAAGATCTGCTAACCTATGTGAATCTGGCCCAAAGAGTCCATACTATACGTTGCAAGTTGCTGATCTGCATTACTTGTTAATACACAAGGGCAGTCTAGGCACCTCAATCTTGGGCTCTGCCACTCTCAGTGACAGGTTTACTTTAACTTGCCTACCAGCATAATATACTGCTATATAGTGATAACTGTGTCACTTATCTGCAGTGTGAAAAGTTTATTTGAGCTGGCGCATTCTAGGGCGGGGAAGGTATTGGCAGGAAATGGAGCTGCAGAGTTGTTATAGAAATTTGCAATCTGCCTACAGTTTGGCACAGTGTATTATCCACAAATGAACACTTGTGCGCTGATTGATTTTAGTTTTTTATTTATTTAAAAAAAAAAGGGGGATAATGTAAATCTACATGTACTGTCATCTGTGCAGGGAAGGAGATTGTGGCTTATCCTGGTGGTCCAGTGATGTAGGATTAGATACAAGCACAGCCTTACAGCCCATAACCTCTTCTGTCTGTTACCATTGTTAGGAGATTAAAGCGGAGGTCCGGCGTTTAAAAAAAATAATAATAATAATTAAAAGTCAGCAGCTACAAACACTATAGCTGCTGACTTTTAATAAGGACACTTACCTGTCCAGGGTGCCCGCAATGTCAGCAGCCGAAGCCTAGCAATCGCTCGGGTCTCTGCTGCCCCACCGCCATCCTCTGTTGCGGCTCCACTTTCCGGTTCCCTACTGCGCATGCGCAAGTCGGCCGCACTATGAATGGGCGGATGTCTCCTGGGACACACACAAGGTCCCAGAAGACACTGTTCCCCATTTCCCAGGAGGAGAAGAAAGAAGACCAACGCGGACAAGAAAGTGGCAGATTAGGACAATCTTCCTAGTAACATCCACTTCTGGTAAGTATAAAAATAAATATATATAATTTTTTTTCAATCAAAACACAATAATGTGAATTTCGATTAAAACCTTTTAGGTGGTTGTAAACCCTTGCATATATCCAGTGAAGTGACTGGCCTCGGGTGATACAGAGATGAAAGAAATCCTACTGCATATGTTGTACCTGTTTATCTACCGTAATTTCTTCTCTATAGCCACTCAACGTCCATAATTTATAAAGCTTATCTGAACTGTCAGAAAAAAGCGTAGCGGGGAACACTGAAGAAATGCACTGAAACCCCCCCCCCCCCCCTCATACCGCACATGGGAACAGAGCTGAGATGCTGAAGGTCCCTTCCCTGTCACCTTTTTTTCTCTTGGTGTCAGGAAAACTTGCCAGAAGTGATTCATGCTGATTGCAGAGGAACGAAGTAGCATAAAGAATGACACTTCGTGCTCTGGATAGAGACAAGTACACACGGTAGAGGGATATGCTCATATTTTATGCCTGATGTTTACAACCACTTTAAGCACACAGTTTCTATGCATTTCAAAGCAGTTTGTCCCAAAACATCACACCCCAACAATCAATCCTGTTTTGTGTGCAAGCACATAGCTAGCTAAATGGTCATTTTGAAGTACTGATCATTCCACCAGTGCAAAGTAGTCAATGGAGGAATGGGCCTTATGCACACTAATGCCGCGTACACATGAACGGAAAATCCGTCAAAACCATGCGCGTCGGAATTGCATACAGACAATTGGAATTTCCTCCAAGAACTTTTCTTGTCGGAAAACTTGAGAACCACCTCTCAAATTTTTCTTGGCGGAAATTGCGACAGAAAAATTCCGATGGAGCCTACACACAGTCGGAATTTCTGACCAAAAGCTCACATCGAACTTTTCTTGACGGAATTTCAGATCTTGTGTACGTGGCATAAGTGTTTAGAGACTGTGCTTGAGATTCCAGTATTTCGTGTGGGTGGAGGACACTGGTGTATTGTCTAACTGTGCTGCCATCTGAATGGGCTGAAAGCTCCTGTGGTAGAAGTGTAGCTCAAGTGGTACTGATAAAGTGTAAATACAGCGATACAGGTATGCTGCTCTTTCTGGTAGTCCAGTCTCATGGAGCCAACATGGATGCTTCTCAAAAGCATCTTGAACCACTAAATGGGCCACTATAGGTATTCGCCGACTGAATCCACCAAATTGTACACAATAGCCTTGCTGCCTTCTTCGGTTCAGGGTAACCACTACTAAAACACAAACAAAGGAAGAAGGCACACCAGCCTAGTGCTTTACCGTATAACTTTAATAAATATTAAAAGTCAAACTTACTCACAAAAGAAGAAAGACACAGGCTTAACCTGAACAATAGCCACCCAACGTTAGTGCTCAGCGTGTTTTAAGGGCCATGCCCTCTTCCTCTGAGCTTTAAAGCGTAACTTCACTCTTTTGGTGATAAAAAAAAAAAATAACATTCCCTGGGTAATCTATGTACATTACAAGGATTTTACCAAACTTTGTTGAAGATTCCTACTGTTTTTTCTAAAGAAATCCCTGTGTGTTTATCTGTCTATGTGGTAAATTAATCTAATGGGAGTGGTTTCATAATTATCTGCTGCACCTGCAGGGCTCCCAATGAGGAAAATTGCAGCATCTGCATTTTTAGATGTGATTTCCGATTGGGAGTATCTCATCAAAAAAAAATTTTTTTGAAGGGAATGCCTGATATCTGACTTTTTATATCTTGGTAGAAACTTTTGGAAAAAACAGTGAGCCAATCACACAAGCAGGAAATTCTGTGTGCAGAACACTTGCAGGTTGCCATATTGCATTGCATTTTACAGAAAACTACGTAGCTGAAGATCGAAAAGGAAAGGTCAATTTTAATAACCAATTAGACTTAGCCCTGGTTCACACTGGGTACGATTTGGAATGATTTGAGATGCGATTTGACATGTCAAATCGCATCTCAAATCGGCGGCAATTGTCGGCAATGGCACTGTCCTAATCAGTGCGACGCCGCATCTGCGATTTCAAAAAGTAGTTCCTGTACTACCTTTTGCGATTTTGGGCCGCGATTTACATTAAATTGCGGCCGAAATCGCGGTAAAATCGCGCAATTTACCGCGATTTTGAATTCGCAGCAGTGTGAACCTAGGCTGAGAGGAAGTATACCCAGAGGCTGGGTTCACACCTATGCCGGTTTCCCTGCATCCAATTCTCATTACAGGATATTGTGACAGGCTCTGGTATACATATGTTATGTGCTGCCCATGATTGTGAATGAAATCCCAACTTGTGTACCATAACGTGCACTTGTTGTAAATTGGCTCTTAAGGCCCGTACACACGATCGGATATTCCGACAACAATTGTGTGATGATAAAATCTATAATAATATATTACACGGCTGTATGAGTACGCGATTAGTGTCAGCAGCTGCTCTTGCAATTATTATTGATTAGCCATTGGCACTAGTAGGTAACTCGCAAGATCTTGTATACTGAACAATTGTCCGATGGACATGTTTTGTCGGATAATCTGACCGTCTGTATGCTCCATCGGACAATTGTCGCAATTTCCGACAACAAATGTTGGATGGTGATGCTCTTAAATTGTCCGACAACAAATGTGTTCCGTCGGACTAAAATCAAAAGTACAAACGCGCATTCTTCGAACCAATGCTAACCATTAGACAACATTAGCAGAAGTTGCCCAAAGGGTGGCGCTAAAGAGTAGAAAAATCAAGTAGTTTCGAGAATGTTGGCTGAAAAGTGCACGGACAACGCCCTTTGGACAAAAATCCATGGATTTGTCCACTGGAAGTGCGATCGTGTGTATGAGGCTTAAGTCACTGACCCAGAACAAGCATGCAGAAAGTTAAATCAAAACTTGTGATCTGCATATTTGTCTGTAACTCGAAGTCAGGGGCAGCCAGAAAAATGGCATTACCCTGCCTATTTGTCTCATGAAAAGACTTTTTAAGTGAAACATCCACATAAAATGTATTTTATGAACCAGCTTGGAATGGTTTAGTTCCCTTTAAGGTGCCAGCCAAGGTGGTGAGGGCAGCCTTCACTGGCATACTGCTGCAGCATCTGTCGCTGGAAAGTAGATTACACTGGAGGCTCAACTATAGGAGTCCTTTCTGGTACTCGATGTTTGCTCTGTGCTGCACTGGCAGCGCGGCTGGCTGCTCGACCACATTCATATTGATGTTTTGCCGTTTTCAGCACTTCCTCCCTAAGGGTACCCCATGGTGTCGTCATTTAGGCAGCCAAATTCGCAGCCACACATAATGTGGATCTGTGTCAGTTCCCTCGGAGTGCCTGGCCTGATGTGCAGGCGTGGAGTCTGGCAGCAATGAATAAGCTCTTTCTACAGCCGGCTTAACAGCAGCATCTCATGTTGACTGAGCATCTTTTTCTTTTTTTCCTGCTGCTGTGCCTCTGCATTTGTAACAGACAAGTTCAGTTTTTCACGCACTTGTCCATTTTTTTTTTTCTATCACTAAAAGCATGGTAGCTCGAGGGGGAATGGCACGATTTTGGAGTCTGGAAAGTCTTCACATGGGTAGGTGTGAGCCTGTTAATGTCTCTCTCTTGGAAGTAGTTGATGTGAATGGTTTGGGAGGTGAGTGTTGCTGTACATGGTGTGGATGGATGGATGGATGGATGGATGCTCACTGCATGAAAGCTGGATTAGGATTTGTGCTTTGCGTTTTTACAAGAAGCATCTTTGGCTTGGAAAAGAGGGAGAATCAAATGCATTTCTATATCCATGTTTTATCTTCACGTCATGTTTTACAGCTCCAGGAGAAAGCACGTTGTACAGCTTTGCGTAGTTTTAACCCCTTCGGTAGTGTTTTATTGGAGAATAGAATTGCTAGTCTATACGGTTGACAAGTGGTTTTATTTAAAGGGCCAGCCTACTTAAAGAGGAGAAAAAAAAATCTGCTGAGGCAGCCTAATGCCCCGTACACACGATCCGAAGATCGTACGACTTTTTTCGCTTAATAGTCGCAAGTAGAAATTGAATAGGTTATTAAAGTCACGAAAAAATCGGAAGTGATGTCATGTGTTGCAATGTATTTGTATTGTATTTTCAGACGACAACTGTAGTGACTAAACGAAAATCGTACGATCTGGTATCGTACGAGGAAAATGTTTGTGCTTGTCCGATCTAATAATATCAGATGAACTGTCGTGATTAACTCTCGAAAATAGTGTACACACGATCCGAAAGTCGTACGATTCTTCCTCGGATGATCGTGTTCGTCTGATATTCGGATCGTGTGTACGGGCCATTAGTCCCTTGACCCTGATCCTCACAGTTTAGTAAGGCTTCCAACTGGAACCTGGATGCATCCAGTGAAGTCTGAATAGTCCTTACTTGCTTCTTCTAGGTCGGTGACTCATTAAATTGGCTTGAAGGGATCAGGATGGCAGCTGTAGAGCTTTGCATCTTATAAAAAAACAAAATCGGCAATAGCAGCTCACATAGCGACTCTCCTCCTTCCTTCTATCTTTTTTTGGGGTTTTTTTTTGGTTTTGATACCTAGTTGACCCCTTATGTCTATCAAGAACTCCAGTGCCTACAGTGTTCCTGGATCTACCCCCTTCCTCGGCTAAGTACAATCCAAGTAAAGTCCACCACAGGCAGGTAGACCTGGGAATCCGACATGGTGTGGTAGAGGATCTGAGATCGAAGACTTAAGTGGTTTTCCACTCGCCTAAAAAAAAAAAAAGACTGGTCCAGTTGACATCTGGTTGCCAGTGTTGGCCTCCCCCTTGTATACATTTTAGTTCCCCATATGGCTTTAGTATTTTGAGTCCTCTTATCAAAAGCAAGTATGCAGATCAGGATCTGAGTTTCACGATTTGCATACTTTTTCTGGGTCCGAGGTTGGCAATTCCAGCTTCCATATAGCTCCTAGCAACGGTTTCTTATTTAGCCTTAGCAATAATTGTCATTACTTCTAACTGTAATGAAATTTGGGATTAATGAATTAACTGAATAATTCAAAGTGCAATTCATATTTTTTTGGGGTTAGTGTGGCTAAGGATGATTTGGATTCCCAATGGCATAAGGGAGTTAATACATTACATTTTGCCCTACAAAAGTTATTTGTAGCAGGGAGCACAGGAAAGTATGTGGTACCTTGTAGTCCTTTTTGGCGTGAGGTCCACCAGGGTCTCCACTGTAAACAGAGAGACCATATTCCTCAATGGACCTTGGGGGTAACCCAGTCTGGCATAGCTGGAGTTCTTTCATTGCCCATATCTGCCCCTTCCTGTGCCTGCCCTACTGTTGCCTGCAAAGATTCATGCCAAGGAGTAGTGCCACAGTGGAAGAGATTAACTCCATTCCATCATAATAAAGTTTTTTTGCTAAAGTCCAGACTTTTATAGGGGGAAGTCCCTATGCTTTTTCCCTTGAAGGGTAAAGCCCACATGGAATATTCTGGCAAGCACTCTCTTCCTCAAGCAAAATCCTTAACCCAGCCATACATGGATCAGAGTTCATCAGGGACAAGCCGAATTTCGATCTATGTATGGGCATGGTGGTTGTACAGAAGTTGATCTACCAGTCGACTTATGTATCATAGCCCTGGTTTTCCTGTTGATAGGTGCTGCAGGCTATAACCTGCAGTGCTGATCTGTGTATTCTGATGGTGGGAAGTCTCCTTGCTGTCAGAATACAAAGGCTCAGCTGGGAGGATTCTCCCATCCACCTTGAAAGAATGGATTGGGGAATTCTAGTATTTTTTTTATTTTATTTTTATCCGTTCATCCTGCTGGTTGAACGAAAAATAAATGAGTCATCTATGGGCTGCCTTACCCCAAAGAATAGTCTCCCCACCGAGGGGACCATACAGCAATGGACAGGGCAGCCAACTCCTGTTGCCAAAACTGCCCTAAGTAGGGTTGGCATAGAAATGAAAACAAAGCCGCGCCATAAACAATAAACTATAGTGAGTGCCATTAGTGTAAATGTGTAAAGTCCATATAGTGTTAGTAAACTCAGAACACCCTTGAATCAAAATCCGTCCATATAATGAGGTTAATACCCCGCTGTTAACACAGGTCTCAGAGTAGAAGATTCCTTCAGATATTTCACAGGTAAAACTTCACACCACCAAAGTGACTGGATATGTATAAGTGAACCCTTCACCGATAATGAGAGGCCGCTTACCAGAGGGCAAGCACAAATGAGCAGATGGCTATAGCCCAGCCGCGGCCTTTGGTATTCACAGGATCACCCAGGGACAGATAACAGGAACCGCTCATAAGGTATCGCCATCCAATACATCCGGTAAGACAGTAAGGAAAGAATGCACCATAGCGTAACTCCTTATCAAAAAGGGCGTTTTAATAAGGCATAAAATGTACTTACAAAACATAGAAGTAAAAACAGTGTTTTTAAAATTCAAACGTAGTCGGCCGGCATACAAGGAGCCCTCCTCCTCTGCGCGGTGACGTCACTGCGTGTCCTCCCAGACGCGTTTCGTCATCAACAGGACGTTATCAATTGATAACGTCCTGTTGATGACGAAACGCTACGAAGTTACGCTATGGTGCATTCTTTCCTTAATGTCTTACTGGATGTATTGGATGGCGATACCTTATGAGCGGTTCCTGTTATCTGTCCCTGGGTGATCCTGTGAATACCAAAGGCCGCGGCTGGGCTATAGCCATCTGCTCATTTGTGCTTGCCCTCTGGTAAGCGGCCTCTCATTACCTGTGAAATATCTGAAGGAATCTTCTACTCTGAGACCTGTGTTAACAGCGGGGTATTAACCTCACTATATGGACTGATTTTGATTCAAGGGTGTTCTGAGTTTACTAACACTATATGGACTTTATACATTTACACTTCTGGCAATCACTACAGTTTATTGTTTATGGCGCGGCTTTGTTTTCATTTCTTTGTTATTCTGTGTATCGCACGCCAGCTGCTGCCTCTTATTGTTAGTTTAGTTTAGGTTGATTTATTTATTTATTTATTTTCACAAGCGCAGTTTTTTCTCCACACAGTAGGGTTGGCATACCTTACGCTGTTGGGCATTACAGACAGGCAGTCCCATTTCCCAGGGCAACAAAAAGGTTTCCGTACATTATCATTACTCTGGATATTGCATCTCTTGATGACATCTAGTAAAGGCCCAGGGATATTACCAAGGTATTTACATGTGTATACTAATCTATCCTGTACTCCCCTACTTGGGTACATACCTGAAGTTTGAGGAATGATTCAGTCCGTGAATTTAACTGACCGATGTCAATTTCTGACTGCATGTTGTTTACTTTTAAATGCCATGTATTTCCATGTGGTGTTTTTATGCTTCAATGGTTTAATTTTTAATTGCTGATATTTTATTGATGGATATGTGAGCACTGCGCTGGGTTATAGCAGGATTGTTGTCTGCCTCATAGATATACTATGAAGTGAATGCTGTGCTGGCAAGTCTCGGATACGCCAAGCACTTACTGTACTGCTGGCACACTGTGCCTTACATCTCTGCATATGTTTCCATTGTGATCCAGCTCTGCAGGTAGAACTGAGGTGGAACAAATGTTTTCACTGCATCTGCTGTATCATTCCACTCCAGGCCTGTGTTAACCATTGCTAGGTTTTCACACCCTTCTTTAGCAGATTCTGAGTTATAAGAAATATGCAGTGGCTTCATATTGAGTTTTTTTTATTATTTAAGGGCTGCACCAACTTCATGCATTACCAGCACGATAGAGGGAGCCATGTTGTATGTTCAGGCAACATTTAGGAGCACACGTTTATGAACGATTAAATGGTCCCCTGCCATTTGCCTTAATTTATAATATTGGATCATTTACAGTCTGTAGGGCATAAGTATCCAATTTGTGGCTGGCATATACACAAACTTGTTTTGGGGTTCATTTAGAAAAATAACATTTGTGCTTATTTAAAGTGAACTTGTAAGGTCTCAAACCTATTAAACTAACAGCCAAACAGAGCAACATGGTGATTGTTCATTCCTACAGCTGTGTGAGGAACTTCACATGTGCGCCAAAGAGCTCCGAACCCTAAGGTTTGCTCTATTTGTGTGCTCTGGTCTTTTTCATCCCAGGCCTCCCTCCCGCACTCCATCCCAGGCCTCCCTCCCTTACCTACACCTCCATCTCAGGCCTCCCTCCCTTACCTACACCTCCATCCCAGGCCTCCCTCCCTTACCTACACCTCCATCCCAGGCCTCCCTCCCTTACCTACACCTCCGTCCCTTACCTACACCTCCATCCCAGGCCTCCCTCCCTTACCTACACCTCCGTCCCTTACCTACACCTCCATCCCAGGCCTCCGTCCCTTACCTACGCCTCCATCCCAGGCCTCCCTCACTTACCTACGCCTCCATCCCAGGCCTCCCTCCCTTACCTACGCCTCCATCCCAGGCCTCCCTCCCTTATCTACGCCTCTATCACAGGCCTCCCTCCCTTACCTAGGCCTCCCTCCCTTACCTACGCCTCCATCCCAGGCCTCCCTCCCTTACCTACGCCTCCATCCCAGGCCTCCCTCCCTTACCTACGCCTCCATCCCAGGCCTCCCTCCCTTACCTACACCACCATTCCCAAGCCTCCCACTCACAAACCATCACAGGCCTTCACCTCCACACATCATGCAAGGCCTTACACGGTGCAATGTAGAAGCCTCAGCTGTAGTTCTCAGCACAGTTGTCTCTACTGCTTAACATTCCCACATATTGATATTGTGTTTTGTGTCTTCTTTTTATTCTGAATGGAGTTGTCCTTTAACTTACTGTGGGGAGCATGCGTAATGGGTGAAATGGCTGAAGTGCAGTACATGGGAGGCCAGGATGCTGTTTATTATACTGTAGCCTTTATCAGTTTTGTGTATCTGAAGAGAAAATAAAATATATTTTGATCCTGGTTCTGTAATTATCCTTTCCTGTCCTTTGCATGACTTTTTGATCTGATTGCAGAATGTCTGTGCAGTGATCAGCATAGGAAATAGAAATCTGCCTCAGATTACAGACGTCACCACTGCTATTTTTTTGTTATCAGATATAAATGATTTTACACATGCAAATGTTTTTATGAACGTCGGTCCCCCAGGAGACCTGTATTGAGAGAATTTTGGCACTGCCACTACTGTCGTCCTCTGAAAATGCTACTTGCCTGGCCATGTGTGGCTTCACTTTGAATTTGAGTCACTACCCCAAACAAGCATGTCGATTAGGGAAGTCGAAAAAGTCTAAATACTTGTTCCAGGTTTGTGACTCAAAGTTCTGAATCCACTAGACCAGAATGGTAGCCAAGGATCTAGTATTGGCAAAAGGTAACGTCAGTAGTTGTAGCTTCAATCTGTCCACAGTAAAGCTTCCCTTTAAGATTATTGAATGGTTGGGTAGAAATCCTTGCCATTTTAGATAGCAATGTCTTCTATAAGTTTTTTTTGTTCACCAATAAACGTTTCACCGGTAACCTACTCTAGGTGAGTTTCACCGGTAACCTACTCTAGGTGAGTTTCACCGGTAACCTACTCCTAGGTGAGTTTCACCGGTAACCTACTCCTAGGTGAGTTTCACCGGTAACCTACTCCTAGGTGAGTTTCACCGGTAACCTACTCCTAGGTGAGTTTCACCGGTGACCTACTCCTAGGTGAGTTTCACCGGTGACCTGCTCCTAGGTGAGTTTCACCGGTGACCTACTCCTAGGTTAGTTTCACCGGTGACCTACTCCTAGGTGAGTTTCACCGGTGACCTACTCCTAGGTGAGTTTCACCGGTGACCTACTCCTAGGTGAGTTTCACCGGTGACCTACTCCTAGGTGAGTTTCACCGGTGACCTACTCCTAGGTGAGTTTCACCGGTGACCTACTCCTAGGTGAGTTTCACCGGTAACCTACTCCTAGGTGAGTTTCACCAGTAACCTACTCTAGGTGAGTTTCACCGGTAACCTACTCTAGGTGAGTTTCACCAGTAACCTACTCTAGGTAAGGTTAGTTTCACGGATACCCTACCCTAGGGGAGTTCCGTGGATACCCTACTGTGGGTTAATTTGTAACAGGATATGCTACCTCTGTGTATGGCCCACTGTAAAACCTGCATATGCTGGTGGGTATTGGGTTTTTGTTTAACTGCAGTTTCAATAAGCATGGACAAAATCTGGGCTGTTTCCATGGAAAGTTTATTTATCTCAGAGAGTTAAATGTGTCATTGTGGGGAAAAAAGACCCACATAGGGGCACAGGCCAGTTATTTCAATCTGATATATATGCAATTGAGTTGTTGAATAACTAGATGTTGGTTGTATTAGTAAATTAATGGAATAAACCTCAAATATATGGGATTTTGTAGGCAACAAAAATGAAATTTCATATATGTATAAAATGTGATATTTATTGTAGAAAAATGTACATAAAAAAAAACCTCATGTTGAAAATACAACACATTGCATCAATGATATTGTCAATATTGCACATTTAACTGCTCATAAAGTGGTAGTTTCCATCTACTTGCTGTTCCCTTCATCATTGATTGTGTCAAGGAATACAGTGGAGGGGTTAACCAATGCGTTTCAATGTGAATCACCCAGTTCTAGTCGTCTTAGTAATTTAATATTGCAAATAGAAAAGGCACTTGAATTTTTGTGTCTGGGTTTGGTATGTTCTCTCCGGTAATCGCCTCATAAAAAGTCACGTCCTTCTGCTGAATTAAGCTTTGTCCTTTTCTCAGTCTCCACAGATGGAGGAGCGGAATCCACCACTTTGGTTGATGACAATGGAAGTGAGGAAGAATACAGCTATGAAGAACCCTACCAGGCCAATCCAAGATATCTGCAGCCGGGAGGGGAACAGCTGGCCATTAATGAGGTATGTCTTGTCACTCCATTTAGTTGTCCTGCATGAGTGCTGATGTCTTTTATATACCTGGGTACTTTGGGTTTCAGATGATTGCATACCACGGTGAAAGTATAGCCCGGTTTTGAGGTGTAAATACAGATTATTGCATACCACGGTGAAAGTATAGTCCGGTTTTGAGGTGTAAATACAGATGATTGTGCAGCTTTATGTGCTTTTATTTATCGCTGCAGTCCCACCGGGAAGGCTGCAGCTATAGAATTTTGTTTTCATTCCCATGATACGAGGAATCCATCTTTCCCTATTTATGTATCATAAGAGATTGCATGATTAAAAGAAAAGTATGAAAGTGCTGAGTCATCATCTGACTTGTCCAATGCACAAATCCCCTAATCACGAGGAAACTGGCAGAGCTAGTTATCTTGTGGAGACTTGGAGGAGTGGCCAGACGGGAGTTAAATGAAACCTGTACTGAGAGACTAGAAAGGCTGTCTTTGTTAAAAATGCTAGTTGCCTGGCTGTTATGCTGATCCACTAACTCATGGATATAGTACAAGCTTGAAAACCAGTAGCTCAGACTTCGCCCACAATTTTTTTACAGCATGTTATGGCAAGACCTCCCATTTTTTTGTTTTCGTGTTGGTTAAAAAAAAAATAAAGAATTTTAGAGGATGCAAATCCAATTTTTAAAATAAGTTTTCTGTGGGATTTCACTTCAGTGTGCAACAAACCCTTCCTTCACAAGATATTATAATGGAGCGGCTTTGAACTAAGAATGGGCGAAGCTGGGCACTGCCATTGGGGATGTGTACCAAAGCCAAAATGAAAAAATGTATAAAAAAAACAGCATTTCTTTCTGAACAGAGTTGTCAACTCTCCGTAATATTTCCAACACACACTAACAATATGGCTGCTGTGAGTCCACCCCTTTTGATGGGAGTTATCTATTCCATCAGAGTATTGGCTTTTCTGACCCGGTGATGTTGTGGTATGTGACTGTTTTAATTTAGAAATAAAGCTTAAGAAACAAACATTTGAATGACTTGTTGCAATGAGAATAATTGTTGTGGTTGCCAAAGGGGAAGGTCATGTACTATTGTAGGTTCCTCTTTTCTTCATTAAGATGGTGATGGTGAACTGATTGTCCTCCAGTTACCGAACATCGCTCTGCAATGTTTCCTCCTTTCTCTTGGCTGACTATAGTATTGCATCATTTGTGTAGTAGTGTTTTCAAGAAAAAAACTGTGGAATTATGTATTTTTTTTTTCTGTCTTGTTAAAGGGACATTGTTATCCCAATAATTAGGGTTGTCCCGATACCAATTTTTTAGGACCGAGTACAAGTACCGATACTTTTTTATCAAGTACTCGCCGATACCGATTACCGATACTTTTTTTAAATCTCATGTGTCAGTAGTTTTTTTTAACTTTTTTTTTATTTATTTTTACAATTTTTTTTTTTTTTTTTTTACAATGCTTTATTAATATTTTTTTAAGGGGGTGGGGGGAAATGTACATTGTCAGTGTGTTTTTTATTTAATTTTTTTTTTATTATTATTGCAATTCCTTTTTTTTTTTTATCAGCCCTGTTGGGGGGCTTTGGTGAGATATCAGGGGTCTTAACAGACCTCTGACATCTCCCCTCTGAGACAGAGAAAGGGACTAGGGACACAAAGTCCCCAGTCCCTTTCTCTACAGCCTCAGCTGCGCTGAAAATGAAAGGAGAGAAGCCAGCGGCTTCTCTTCATTCATAAACTGAAACATCGTAATCACAGGAGGTTACAATGTTTCAGTTATGTGAATGGACAGAGTCAGTGATCACTGACTCTGTACATTCGCAAAAGGTAGGAGCCGGTTTACCGGCTCCTACCGCCGCTCTCCATCCTGACAGATCGAGGGGGGACACGGCAGCAGCAAGGAGGGGGGCATGACGGCGGCAGCAAGGAGGGGGGCATGACGGGGGCAGCAAGGAGTGGGGCATGACGGCGGCAGAAAGGAGTGGGGAAACGGCGGCGGCAGCACGGAGGGAGGGATGACGGCGGCAGAAAGGAGTGGGGACACGGCGACAGCACGGAGGGGGAACACACGGCGGCAGCATGGGGGGACACGGCAGCAGGACGGAGGGGGGCATGACGGCGGCAGCAAGGCGGGGGGACACGGCGGCAGCATGGAAAAAGTTGGCAGAATGGAGGGGGAATGGAGGAGGAAACAAGGACAGTCAGCGGTGATCAGTGCTTGTAACTCCCCCACCGCACTGATCACCCTGACTGTCCAGGTATCGGGTGAAGCATCGGAGCATTTGCACTGATTACAAGTACTCGGGCAAATGCTCGGTATCGGGACAACCCTACCAATAATAATGGAAAGTATATAGGAAAAAAACATAATAGTAAACAAGATCTCCCTTGTCTCATACTGAGGACTAAGGGTGGCTGCATGTAGCCCAATTTTGCAGCAGTTTGATAGTCCACTGTTAAGCCCCATACACCCGATCAGCTTTCTATCGGACAAAGCCGTGGAATTTTGTCCAAAGGGCATTGGCCACAAACTTGTTCTGCATACAGATGGCAAAACCTTGTCAGCCAACAAATACAAAACAACGTGGTTTTTCAGCTCTTTAGCGCCACCCTTTGGGCAACTTCTGCTAATGTTGTGCTATGGTTAGCATTGCTTCTGAGCATGTGCGTTTGTACTTTGGATTTTTTCCCGACGTACTTGTGTACACACAATCGAATAATCCGAAGGCACACATTTGTTGTCGGAAAATTTTGAAAGCATGCTATCCAACATTTGTTGTCGGAAAATCCGAAATAATTGTCGGATAGAGCATACAAACGGTCAGATTTTCCAACAAAACCCTGCCATCACACATTTGTTGTCGGAAAATCCGATCGTGTGTACGAGGCGTAAGAGTGGAGGTTTTCTGAAAGGATTGGGGGCGATGATAAACACGTCTCACCATTGGTCTGTATTGCACATGGAGATCTCGTTGCAGTAAGGCTGACCAGTGAAACATGGGAAGAAAGTCTTCACTTCACTTGCTAGCCGTGTTGTCACTATGCAGGAGATTCAAGAAGGTTTAGCAGCAAATGAGCTTAAAATAGGCCCTCGCTGACCTCTATATCTGTAGACACTGTAGAGAAATTAATCCTCAAAGTTCAAAAGAGATACCGTAAAGTCATTCAAGTCTAGTTTCCACACTCTGTTCCCAATTTTTTTCAGTGTACCTGCTTTTGGTTTACATTAAAGATTAATAGCTAGATTCACATAGAGTTAGGCCGGCGTATCAGTAGATACGCCGACCTAACTCGGAATCTGCGCCGACCTAAGTTTAAGTGTATTCTTAAACAGAGATACACTTAAACCTATCTAAGATACGACGGCTTGCGCCGTCCTATCTTAGGGTGCAATATTTAGGCTGGCCGCTAGGTGGCGCTTCCATTGCGGTCGGCGTAGAATATGTAAATCACTAGATACGCCTATTCACGAACGTACGTCCGCCCATCGCAGTAAAGATACACCGTTTGCGTAAGAGATAGGCCGCCTAAAGATAAACATGCCCCCTAGGTGGCGTAGCCAATGTTAAGTATGGCTGTCGTTCCCGCGTCGAAATTTGAAAATTTTACGTCGTTTGCGTAAGTCGTCCATGAATAGGGATTTACGTCCACGTCTAGATCAATAGGACCGTGCGGCGTACTTAGCCGCAATGCACACTGGGATATGTAGGTGGACGGCGCATGCGCCGTTCCAAAGAACCGTCAATCACATCAGGTCAACCCGAATTAGCATAAAACACGCCCCCTCAGCCTATTTTGAATTGGGCGCGCTTACGCCCGCCGCATTTACGCTACGCCGCCGTAACTTAGCAGGTAAGTACTTTGTGAATCAGGTACTTGTCTTGCTAACTTACGGTGGCGTAGTGTAAACACGCTACACTACGCCGCCGCAAAGTTAGGACGGGCTATGTGAATCTAGCCCTAAGAGTTTCCAAGATGACTTAAATAAATAAAAAATGTCTCAAAAAATTTGAAGCAGTTTGGTTACCTTGGACGGCCTAGGTGCTGGGGGTGTCATTATCTGCTGCTAGGAGTGGCCTTTCCCCTCCCCCCCCCCTTTTTTTTCTCATTCCCCCCCCCCTTTTTTATTTTTTTTATTTTTTTGTTTTGTTGTGATCTGCCTCAACCTGATGTCCTGAAGGGGTATTGAATACAGTCAGTGTGTCTATAAAGGCAAAACTTTTTTTTTTTTTTTTTTCATTTTGGATAGCATAAGGGTGGTCAGTTTATTTTTTGCACCCTGTGTTCAATTGGGGAGGTTTCCCTATACTTTCTGTTGCATAGCCAAAAAAAGAGTCGGACAATCCCTCTAATGTGAAAGAATACCAGGGTCACCAGAACTAGTGTCCTCATTGGAAGATTTCTCTTCTATTCCTGTTATGATGTCCTCCCAAAATATGGGATTTTCTTTTACTTTCACTTTCAATGATGACCGTAAACAGGATGGCGGGGTGGGCACAGACAGTAATAAAACCTGACAAGATTTCTAATCTCTCTCCACTCTATCCAAATATCCAAAACTAAAAGATAAAAAGTCCCTTTAGTGACTCTTTAATAACATCTCTACTAGACTTGATGGTTCATTTAGAAGAAGCCCCCGACAAATGTTTTTTCTTCCACCTCATGCAGTTGGCTTCCTGCCATTCTCAGCATTTTTTCTTTAATACAACACTGAAACACTCATGGTGTAGTAAGTGATCGGAATCTATTGCCTCGTTTCCACTGAGCGGATCGGTTCGGTACGGTACGCTTTTTTGGGTGTTTCCATTATGAAAGCGTGCCATAAAAGCGAACCGTACCGGACCATTCTGGGTCCTGCTTCAGATGTGGGGCCATAGAGAATAGAACGGTTCCACTAGGGCGGACCTACAAATACATCTCACTGATTGGTGGATGTGCTAGGCTTTTTTTCTAAACCTTGCATGGTCCCGGATGGTCCGATTTGCAGTGGAAATGCTCTGCAGAATAGACCGGACCATTCTAACCCGTTCCATTCTAAGCGACCCGAACCGATCCGCTCAGTGGAAACGAGGCATAAGTGTCAGCTGCTACAGAAGCAGGCCAAACTATACAAAGGATTGTCCTAACTTCTTTTTTTTTTTCTACTTCTTCTTCTTCTTCTTAAAATAAAGTTACACTTTCATGAGATAAAATGCATAATGTAAAAGCAACTATTGAGAACCCATTTGTATTTTCTTGTAAAAAATATGCAAGCTTTGAAACCAAAAACTTTGCAAAAGCAATGTCGTAATTTGTATCATTATTATTTATTGTTTTCAGTTGATAAGCGATGGCAGTGCAGTATATGCAGAGGCATTATGGGACCATGTGACTATGGATGATCAAGAGCTGGCCTTTAAAGCGGGAGATGTTATACGGGTCCTTGAGGCCTCGAATAAGGACTGGTGGTGGGGTCGAATTCGAGACACAGAGGCTTGGTTTCCAGCAAGTTTTGTCAGGGTAAGTCTTGTGTACTATTTATTTTATTTATTTATTTCAGGTAGTTATATAGCACCATCAATTTATGCAGCGCTTTACATTCACAGCATTCCCTGACCTCAATGAGCTTAAAAGGTCCCTATAACTCGCATACTAGAGCCAATTTAGACAGGATCCAATTAACCTTCCAGCATGTCTTTGAAGATTCTGAGGAAACTGGAGTAACTGGAGGAAACCCACACAAGCACAGGAAGAACATGCAAATTCTAGGCAGGTAGTGTCATGGTTGGAATTCGAACCAGCGGCCCTTTTGCTGCTAGGCGAAAGGGCTAACCACTACACCGTACGCCCACAAAACATCTTGTCCTTGGGTGTACTGTACTTATAGATTTATTTTGTCTAATGGTTTGTAGTGTGGCCATTTTTTTTCGTTTTTGGTTTGGGTAAAGAATCCTTTAGGTTAATATTACGGTCTTTCATTCTTTTGGGGAGATTTCCTTCAGTTGCTGTGAAACCGTGATCAGGTGTGCAGATGGCAATAAAAAGCTGATGGGGTTCTAAACGTTCTCTACTGTCCAATACAAAATATTCTATTTTGAAGCTTAGTCCTTGGTGGGCTGTATCATTTATGGACTCATCAATATAGAGCTGCATTCCTCCTTCGGCGTTCTTTATAATATGAAACAAATATTCCTGCTTAGACCCACTCACAAGATAGGTAAAAGCAAAAATAAGCTGGGTGATTTACACCATGTATAAGAAAAGTATAACTGTTTGGGTTTATATAATTTACAGTTTTTCAATTGTTTTGTCTATTTAATATATGTTTGTGTAAAAAAACAAAAGGATTACGGTAACCGCTTCCAGGCCAGCCGCTGCAGTTATACTGCATCAGGCTGGCCCCCCCTGCACGAGCTGTCGTAGCTGTATGTTGTCTCTTTAAGATGGCTGCGGCGGCACGCGTGCCTGAAGTGTGTCCCCGGCGGTCACGATGACCGCCAGGCACCCGCGATTGCTCGTTGTAGAACAAAACCTGGGTGGGTGTGTGTGTGTAAACACACAAATCCCAGTTCTCTTAGGGCCGAGGAGACCGATTGTGTGTTCATACTATGTATGAACACCGATCAATCACCTCCCCTAGTCAGTCTCATCCCCCCTACAGTTAGAACACACCATAGGGAACACAGTTAACCCCTTGATCACACCCTAGTGTTAACCCCTTCCCTGCCAATGTCATTTATACAGAAATACGTGCATTTTTATAGCACTGATCGCTGTATAAATGACACTGGTCCCAAAAATGTGTCAAAAGTGTCCGATGCAATATCGCAGTCTCAATAAAAATTGCAGATCGCCACCCTTACTAGTAAAAATAATAAAAATGGCATAAATCTATTCCCTATTTTGTAAACGCTATGCAAACCAATCAATATACGCTATTTGCACTTTTTTTTTTATTACAAAAAATATGTAGAATACATATCGGCCTAAACTTTAAAAAAAATGGGGCTATTTGTTACAGAAAAAAAGTACAAAATATTGTGAGGAAAAAAACACTGTTTGAAAAAATATGATTTTTAAAGTCCATCTACAACGTTTTGTGCATTATTATTCTAGCTGCGAGTAAATCAAGAAGATGTTTCTGAAAACTCAGGCAGTCTACATGATGAAGAACATGACACTGATGTTGGCAAATTTCGCCTCAAGAGTCCTGAGAACAAGGACCAAATGAGGGCAAATGTCATCCGTGAGATCATGAACACTGAGAGGGTCTACATCAAACATTTGAAAGACATCTGTGAGGTGCGTTTTTAAAGTCTCCTTAATTATATTTTCCCATAAAAGATTTCCAGTTACTTGTTACAGATGGTTTTATTTGTTAAAGTGGAGCTTCACTCTAAAGAGGACGTCCTCCTCCCCGTCCTTTTCTTCTCTTTAAACTTTTTTGGGGGGGATACTGAGTTTTTCTCGGGTACCTGCTCCCACTTCTGCTGGAATCACATAGGCCTCCAAAACACGTTCAGTCCATTAGGGCCCCACCTCTCAACTTACAGGACTTAAACGATCTGCTACTGGCGGCTTGGTGTCAGATACCACCGCATACCTTCAGAGTTCTAGTGGTATCCATGCCTCAAGAGGTCAGAGGTGTTTAAGCGGCATAATGGGATTGTTTTGGCAACAGAAAGGGGGACCTACTCAATATTGGGCGGGTGGTCATAACATTATGGCTGATCTGTGTATAGGGATGTAATAAGTAATTGCCGTAAAGTTCATCTTTAACCTCCCTGGCGGTATGATTCTTTCTGAAAAAACATGCTGAAAGCGGTACAATTATTTGCAAGGAAATTTGGTGTTTTATACTGTAGGCCTGTAATTTTTAGGAATAACTCACTTAAATCAGACCAAACAAGAATCTAATAGGCATCCCGGGTATGACATTTTTTTAAAAACAAAATTTTAAATTATAATATAATAAATAATTATAGCAAGTAATAATATAATTAAAATAAAAATGATTCAATAATGTAATCAACTCAAAATCACTGAAATTTGCTCAGTTGCAGAATTGTTGCTGTCATTATTATTTTTTTTTTATGACGAATTTCCCCGCAAATCGCTATCGCACAATTCTGCAAGTGATTATAATTTATTATTGCTGTTTTCTAGCTGATCTAAAACCATTTTTGACATAAAAAGACACTTTTGGTTGCTATGGACAATCTACAGTTTGCAGGCAGAAAGAACCGTTTTTATTATATAAAAGTACATGTAGGGCACTGGGCAGACCACTAGGGACAAGGGGTGTGTGTTTTTTTTACATACAGTACTGTAATCTATAAGATTACAGTATACTGTATGTATAGGGTTTGTTTACTTTTTTGAATTTGGCGCCGATCTCCGCTCCCGTGCGTCGTAACGTCGCAGGGAACGGAGATCGGCGGCACAGGAGGACGCTGTGTGAATCGAGCGAGGTCCCGCTCGCTCACACAGCGCTGTGACATCTCTGGATCCAGGAGAAGGTAAGCCAGCGCACGCTGCAGGCTCTGCATACCTACCCCGAGCATGACTCGGGGTTACCGATTTTGGTAGAAAAAATCAACCCCGAGTCACGCTCGGGGATACCGCCAGGAGGGTTAAATGCCATCTGCAGTACAAGTAAAGTCAATATTTGGAAATATAGCCGCCCTTATGTTTGGGCCTAATAATTGCTTTGATGTGTGATTTTTTTAGACAGCTGAGCTCTATTTTTTTTCCATCTTACATCAAGTGTTAATTGGCTAGGTTTTAGTAATTTTTACTTTTTCGCTCTTTCATTTTTATGGTTTTCAACAATTGACATGTAATTGGATCTTTTGGTATGGTCAAGAACAGGTGACTTTTCTCATAGTGTTTAGAGCTTGAGGCAAATCGCTAAATACACAAGTATATGTTCTAACTGACAAAAAGATTTGTATCTCCGTCTACTCAGTCCTGAGTTTGCACAGATCTGACACCTAGCCCAGTCTTGTTTGCAGAGAAGATGACCTGACTTTCCTCTGTTATAGTGAAGTAACATTTAGGCTTCATTTCCATGGACGTTTCTCCATGTTAGTCTATGGCCTCATGCCCACCATGACGTTTTTGAGCTGTAGATGGCTGAGCCGTTTTTAAGCTGCAAAAAAAAAACCAGGACCAGTGCGTTCTGAAGCTCCAGTGTTAGAGCTGTAAAAACGCCAGACGTTCAGAAACGCTACCGCGGCGTTTTTGAGCTCCAGCTCAAAAAATAAATAAACACGGACAGGCATTTTTAAGCTGTAAAAAAGGCTAAAAAAAGTGGCTGTAAAAACGTCCATGGAAATGAAGCCTTACAGGCCTTGTCCCTTTTCTGTGACTGAACAGTGATGGGAGAAGCTGCAGATTGTGAAGCTTATATTTCTTTGTCCTTATCCTCATGCCCCTTCTTAGCCCATAAGAACTCTGAAATAGCTGACTGTCTCCTCTTAGTCTGCACTTTACTGTATAGACACTGCAATAATCTGATACTATGTCTAATTCTGGTTCTTTCACTGCTTGCATTTAATATACATTACATTTAATATATCAAGTAATACAGCGTTGCATTAATTTGTGACATTTATTTCTTATGGCTGAAGTTTAGTGTTAAACCAGGAACTATTTTAATTGTACTGTATGTAGCTCTTATCTAGACTTTGACAATAGAGCCCACACAAGGTAAGCACTGCTCTACAACTCTATGGATGCTCAGTAGCTTCAACTTGCTCCACTTGGCCTTAATGGAGTCAGAGTGCCATAGGTAGCATATGGCAGGCCAAAATTTCACCAAATCCTTTCATCCTTCATTGCAGGGCTACATCAAGCAGTGTCGAAAGCACACCAGCATGTTTACCGAAGCACAGCTCAAGATTATTTTTGGTAACATTGAAGAAGTTTACAAGTTTCAGAAGGCATTCTACAAGAATCTAGAAAAACAGTACAACAAAGAGGAACCTCACCTGAGTGAAATTGGTGATTGCTTCCTAGAAAATGTGAGTTTGTGTAAAGCTCTATTCACGCACACACACACACACACACACACGCATATATATATATATATATATATATATATATATATATATATATATATATATATATATATAAAGGCCAGTGTGGTGGCCTGAGTTTATGGGAGGAGCCCGGAGGGTATTTAAGCAGCCCACTCACACATGCTCTTTGTCAGTTTAGTGTGCGGTACTACACGTCACTGGGCCGACTCTTCCCAGCTCACCTCATGTCCGTGAGTCGACACCCTCCCACCCTTCCCTTTTTCAGGGCACTTCACAGCATAACCTTCTTCAATTAACTACCCATTACTTACCTTGGGTATGCCCCCTTTTCTTGGCATACTGACCAGACCACCAAGGCACACTTCAGGTCTATTTATGTTGTAAGTCTTGTCGCGTGTTTATGTGATCCACATCACTCTCGGTCAGAGGGTAACGACCATAAATATATATATATATATATATATATATATATATATATATATATATATATATATATATATATATATATATATATATATATATATATATAAATAAATGTTATACCTTGCTTGGGCCAAAGTGGTTTATGAGGTGACATTTACATTGGTTAGGTTACAACAGGTCCCCACATTTGAGGTCTTGTGCATGCTGACTTCATACCACCTTGGGTTTTGCATTGGACATTACTAGACAATTATAACTTCATATGGGTAATTTGACTATTTGATTCAGTTGCTAGAGGCCTGAATTACAGGACATAGATGGCAAAAAACAGGTTGCTGGTGCTCCTACTTCCAAATCTGGACATGCAAGCAACTGCAACAGGGGGCACTGATGAGCGTTTGGAGCGATGTATCTTCACACCTTCTACACACCACTTTGACTACTCATATGCAGCCTTTGAGCTATTTTTTTTTTTTAAATGGAGTGCGTTTGTATTAAATGCTAAGTTCCCTTTTTTTTTTTTTTCATTCTACACAAGCTTGCCTCACTCTCTTCATAGCTGTTATAAAACACTGCTCGATTTGCTTCTGCCTTCCTATCCTGGACAGACTTTAGGACATGATGCAGGAAGGAGTTTGCCAGCTAAAGGTAGATTATGCAGGGTGTGTGCTAATGAGATCAGCTGGTCAGCTTCTTCCTGTGTCATGACCTAAAGTCTGTCCAGAAAGTAAGGCAGAAGTAATGGAGCAGTGTTTTAAAACTGCTATGAAGATCGAAGTAAACCTTGGTAGAATTGATGGAAAGTTGATTTATTTTTGCAAAATAAGTACATCAATGCTCTATTGGTACACAAGGGAGCTGGAATTTAGAAACAAAAGGTGAACTTCGCCTTTAAGGTTTAGTGAAAAGTGAAATAAAGGAAAGACAACCACACTGCTGCAATGACACAAGGCTAACCACTGTGCTTCTTTTCATTTGCAGCAAGATGGGTTTTCGGTCTACTCTGAGTACTGTAACAATCACCCCAGTGCCTGCCTGGAGCTCTCCAATCTGATGAAGCAGAGCAAGTACAGACACTTCTTCGAGGCCTGTCGTCTGTTACAGCAAATGATCGATATAGCTATTGACGGTTTCCTGCTGACTCCAGTCCAGAAGATCTGCAAGTACCCATTGCAGCTAGCCGAGCTATTAAAATACACAACACAAGATCACAGGTGGGCACTTATTTGCTTAATCAAACCAGAAAATCCTAACTTCATGCACTATTTTTAGCACATTGCAGTGGAAAGAGGCCATGGCACAGTGCCAGGGTCACATAATGTATGAGATTGGTGAATCTAAACATAACATTATGGGGAAAAAAAAATACAAAACGAAAACTATAATAGTGCTCTTTTTTTTTTAATGAAAAATGGTTTGCACTGATGTTTTATTACTATTTGTGTACATTCAGACTTGTATCAAAGTCTTTCTCCTAATTATTACTACTCCCGAAATCTCTATTCTATGTTATACACCATACTATTTGGATACATTCTATAATATACTGAACTATTTATATAACATCCTGCTCCAAAAAAAAACATTTATTACAAGTTACACCCATGACACAAGATTTTCAGAGCATTGTGGTGTTTCTAATGGGACAGCATATTCCAAGTAATTTTTTTTCTTAGACATCGTACAAAGCAATCTGTACATCACGATCAGGAAAGGAGATAAGACACTGTCTATTCAACTTTGCTTGAATAAAGCATAAGCTATTTAGCTCTGTAAACAGCCAGTGAGACTACTCTTGCAAACATAAAGAAAACAGATGGGTGCCACCTGCTGCTTGCAGCCTACTTTATTTCTAAATTACCTTTTAACATGCTCCTTAAAGTGGAGTTCCACCCATAAATATAACATTACATCAGTAGTTTTAAAAAAATGTCATTAGTCCTTTACAAAAAAAAAATTTTTTTTTTTAGATGCCTTCAAAGTGTTGTTGCTAGGCAGAATAGTTAATCTTCCCACTTCCTGCACCTAGGTGCTTAATGCTTCCTAACCTACACCGCACAGACTCCTGGGAATGTAGTGGGTGTAACTTTCCAGGAGTCTGTGCACTCCTCAGTCTCAAAGAATCATGTGACTTGGACAGCACAGGTGCTGAAACCTGATCTGACACTGCTTGTGCAGCACTGAGAATGTGCGAGGTCTGCAAGGCTGAAATCCAGGAAGTCATACAGTCTGGCTTCATGATGCCCACACTTAAGATGGCCCCAGTCAATTTCTATTTTATAAAGTGTCTAAATGCTGTAGTCACAAGACTGCTATATACTGCTGATGAGAAAAGGTATTTGGCAGTTTAGATTTACTAAAACAATTGCATTTCCATGTTCTGTAGGAGACCAGATATAGTGAATGCAGGGTCATGGGTTTAGTAACACTTTAAGCCACTCAATGTTGACACTGGAGGAGGCCATTTCTGCCAGAGAAAGGTAGGCGAGTACCTGTAGGTGGAAGTTGTTCTAGGCTTTTTACTATGCTTTTGGCAGCTAAACAAAGTGGTGGAGGAGCGAAGGGAAGTATATACAGTAAAACCTTGGTTTGCGAGCATAATTCGTTCTAGAAACATGCTTGTAATCCAAAGCACTTGTATATCAAAGCATTTTTTTTACAGGGTATAAAAGAGAAAAGAGGCACCTCTAAGAGTAGCAATACATTGCTAAATGTTGTACCTTCATTTAAATGTAACCATATTGCTAAACTTAGAGGCTCCTCTTTTTTCTTTTTTTATACTCCGTTGTGACATGACGCTACTCTTATATCAAGACATCGCTTGTATATAAAGGCAAATTTATTAAAACATTTTGCTTGTCTTGCAAAACGCTCTCAATCCAAGGTTTTACTGTACTGCTGGGGAGTTCTGTATTTAAGTGAATCTTTTGCTTTTCCCTGTATGATGAATGCACAGGTTTATTTTACACTTGTGTGCTTGGTGCTTCTGAGCCTAGTGTATAGTTATACATTTCCGAGAGACAGTAATTCCCCCTGATGGACATGGTTGTCATCACTCATCAACTTTTTGCTCAGCACTGCTGTCATCTTAGATGATGCCTGGTATATGTGAACAGTGATTAGAGACGATTAGCGTCTCTGCGAAGAAAAAAAAATCTAGCTGGATGGCCTTGTGTTGAATTGCTTCTCAGTGGAAAACATCTGTATGGACAGTGCTGTTTGTGACAGGCTATGACATGATTTGGCGAGAGGACTGGAGACAGGCAGCAATAGAATATTCTACTTTGCACATTTTCATTACCCCCTATAAAGATGAATTTAAATTGCAGAGGAAAACATCTGCAGCCCCATAGACTGGCTTTGTTGTGCCTCTCACATGCCCAAGCCGTTTCTCATCCCCAAGTACAAGCTGTCAATGTTCACCCTTGAATCGAGACATTCATCTAGCTTGGCTTCCAACGTTGTTTTGATGTCTTTCGTTCTCATTGCTCCCTTAATTCCACAACATATTCTTAATTTCTATCCCTCTTATCAGCCCATGGTGCTCGGTGTATCCTGTGACCGCGGACTTCCCTCCATCGGAGTTAATGGATTTTCCTCTCGCTGACACAATGGGGGTAGTGTTGGAGAAATTTGGAGCTTGGTGGGGGAACAGTGGATAGGATCAGCCAGTGTGATGGCTGTAAAATAGAGAATTCTTTCAATGCAGGGAGAGGGTACAGTGTTCCTGACCCTAAACTTAAAGAATGTGCTTGCAGGAAGACATTCAGAGGCAGAGAGACCAAGTCATTCCTATTATAATCAGATGCATAGTTACAATTTGAAAATGGAACAATGATCCAGTGGCTGTAATGAAATGTGCATGACATTTTTATAATAGCCCTCAGTAGAATGTGTTTATATTTGTTTTGCTAACCAATTTTTAAATTAGGGATGGAATGTTCTCTATATTGCTCAAGACCACAGAAAATAAATATGCAGAATGGGCTTGATGACACGCTAATATTAAAGTTATACATAAGACAGATATCAAAGCCACTGAGGTTATGTAAAAAGAGAAATGAGAAATTAGGCTTTTTTTTTTGGATAGAGTATTGTCGCGTACACACGATCGGAAATTCCGACAAAAAAAAATGTGGATTTTTTTTTTTTTTCGACGGAATGTTGGCTCAAACTTGTGCTGCATACACACTGTCACAAAAAATTCCAACTGTCAAGAATGCCGTGACGTACAACAATGCGACGAGCTGAGTAAAATTATTCAGCGCACGCCTCGAATTGATTCCGAGCATGCATGGTTTTTTTACGCGGCGGCATTGCATACAGACAATCGGAATTTCTGGCAAGAACTTTTCTTGTCGAAAAAATAGAAAACCAGCTCTCAAATTTTTGCTGTCGGAAATTCCGACAGAAAAAGTCAGATTGAGCCTACACACGGTCGGAATTGAACGCAGCATAACAGAGGGCCGTAGCCCCTGTCAGTTTATTTTTTGCCATCCGAGCCCCTTTAGGGTGATCTCCCTTCATTTTCTGTCCAATAGTCAAAACAGGAAGTGAGAAATCCCTGCAAATTATGGAATTCCTTGGGCATTACAGATTGCCAGGATTAGTGTACCTATTGGAAGATTTCCCCTCTATTACTCTTCTGGGGACAACCCAGAATTTGGGATTTTCTTATACTTTCACTTTAAATGATAATGGTAAACAGAACAATTACAGAGGGTGACTCTTCCTAGCGGGGGCACTGATGGCAATAAATACTGACTGGTGTTCTAATCTCTCTCCGCTCTATCCACAACTAAAAAAAAAAAGTTTTGCTTTTAGTTATACTTTAATTGAAAAAGCTGAAGTTAGAAACTTTGGCTACCATACACAGCTGCACCATATTTTGCACTCCAGATTTAGGCTGGGTTCACACTACTACACTACTTTCATCCTACTTTGCTCTGTGTTCAATGTTTCCCTATGAGAGCGTCTTGTAGCGTCCTACACAAGTCGGTCCGACTTTGAAAATGCTCCCTGTACTACTTTTGGTCCTACATTGATCCTACTTCAGGCCCATTGAATATCATTGAAGTCGGACCAAAGTAGTATCCTGTTCATGAAAGTAGGATGGATGTAGGACCAATGTAGGATAAATGTAGGACCAATGTAGCAAAGCAAAGTAGGATGAAAGTAGTGTAGTAGTGTGAACCCAGCCTTAGTAAATCAACCCCAATGTATTGTCTCCTCCTCACTAGTGGGAAAGTGTTTCACAGTGGAAAAATAACACACGGGAGGGCTACAGATTGAATGATCAATGTGATCGGGATCCAGTTCCCCTGGGTCCCGATCGTTCGTAGACAACCCAGCCTGTCCAGACAGCCTGATCTTAGTCCTGGGAGTACTCAAGCATGATCCCAGCACAAACACAAGAACTAATATATGCGGTACCCAGATTTAAAGCCCACTTTCTGGATGCAGCAGTGTTGTATTACTTGGTTATAAATGGGTTAAACCCCTTCCCACCATCGCAACCTTTAAAAAAAAAAAATTAAATCCTGCAATCACTGGTAATTGATGGCTATTTAAGGCCCCCTAACTCCACCTTATATCTGCCAATTCCCCCTTTCCTGCTATGTTTACAAACATCCAGCCCATTCCTCAATCATGAAGGGGAAGGCTCCTCAATTATGAATGGACTAAATGTTTACTTGTAACTCTGCTAGTGTTTACACATGTAATGGCTGGGATTGGTATGCAGGGATCAAAAGGTACAGAGTCACTCTGATCACAGTTCCATCTACGGCCATTTTCAAGCACATTGTTGTCTGAAGTGACATTTATAAACCACAATGAAGAAATACGTGTTCACTGCTCTGCCATTTTTTTTACAATCTGGCGGTAATTGAGATGGTTAAACGTATCAATCATTGACCTATACTTTTATATTGTAATTGTAATTCTAATCATCATATTTATAAAGATGAAAGCAGTTGATGTTTGGTATTTTATTTCAAGTTCTCTCTGTGTATCTTATGCCAACCTGTATAATAACAGATCTCATTTACCACAACGCAGCACACCTATTGGTCAGAGATTAATGCCTGTTTTTGTTGCAGGGATTACGGTAAAATAAAAGAAGCTTATGAAGCCATGAAAAATGTTGCCTGTTTAATTAATGAGCGGAAACGACGGCTGGAAAGCATAGACAAGATCGCCTGCTGGCAGGTCTCCATAGTGGGCTGGGAGGTGAGTAGTGAATGCAGCAGGGAACGTCTTCAGTGCTGGAATCTATTATTGGATTGATGAGTGGGGAGGAAAGGGCTGACTTGAAGTGAAACTTCTTACTGGCAGTTGTTGATTGTGAAACTTTACAGAAAAATCTAGCACACATTCACCTCTGATGGATAATTTGGTAACTTCTAAAAACTCCTCCTCCCACTTCTTTCTTTTATCAGTAGTGTTGATAGATATGTACACAGAAATAGTATTGTACCATCTCGTGTGTGTGTGTGTGTTCTCTCTTTCTCATTCTTCTTTTGCATTGTCCATGATATAAATAAAATGTCAATAAGCCAACATTACTGCTGATGTGGGTGTAAAGGAGCTGGCTAAAGAAAGCATTGTATCCATTTAAAGCCAAACTCCAAATGTGTCTATTGGAAAGGCTGTATAAACTGTATGTTGCATCAGTTGCATACAGTATACAGCGATGTGTTCGGCTGCAAGACGGGAACTTTCTGTCCTGCTTCTAGAACAAAATCTGGTCGGCCTGAGTGCTGCTCAGCCGTTCACAAGAAGCTTTGTATTTTCTGAATGAGTTGACTAAGGTGGAGATTGTGACATCATCTGCCCATCTCTCTTCATCAGCCAGTCAGAGAAAGCCTTGTATTGCTTCCTGTGCTGAGCTCATCTCCAACTAGATTTTTTTCTGAGAATGGGATGGCAAGTCGCTGTACTGCTCTTGGAACACAGTGCTATACTGTATGTAGCTGCTACGCTGTGCCTAGGGCTAGGGCAGCACTTTGCAAGGGGCAGCACAAAAAGAGTCCCCGCCGGCTTGCGCTACACTTTGTGTAGCGGCAGTCATATGAGGTTGACCGGGCCACAAGACAATGCGGTATGATAGGGATGGCACAGACACAAGGGACACTGACATGGTCTCCTATACCTGGCAGGTAGGTAGCAGGACTCTCCTGCAATCCTTTGCTTGTGTCAGTTATACATATTGAGGAATCTTAATTTTATTTGTTGATTGCTGATGAGAAAAATAAACAGATGAATTTATTTGTTCCTGCCCCCAATCCTTCCTGTGCTCGCTGCCGGGACCACATACCTTCATCACTGTGCTATATGTTTTCTGCAAAATTTGTGCTTAAAGTAGAACTATAGGCAACACTTTTTTTTTTTTTTTTTTTACCATTTTGGATTGAGTAAGGGATGGTTATAACCCCTGTTAATTTTTTTTTCTGCCATCCGTTCATTTCCCTTCATTTCCTTCCCCATAGCCAAACAGGAAGTGAGAGGAAATCTCTGCAGATTAAGGGAATCACCCCCCAAGGCCTTCAGAACTAGTGTCCCCACTGGAAAATTTAAGGGCAGGTTTTAAACAGGAAGGGGTGTGACCTTGACAGGAAGGATGGATCATATTTAAATTAGGGGTTGCACGAGTTTAGTCAGGCCTAGGGCAGCACAAAACCCAAATACACCACTGTGTAGCTGATGTTGCATACGGTTTATACAACGCTCGTGACATCCACCGATGCAAACTATTTTAAAGCAACAGCTTGAGTTCAGCTTTTACTTTTCCATCAATTACAAATGATTGAAATACCAGATATAAGGGGATTTCCTCTTTAAAGTTAACTTAATGAAGCAGAACACCTGTGTGATAAGCTTTAGATGGAAGCTGTCCTTTTCAGACTCCTGGCTCCATAGTACAAAGACACCAGAATCACACAGAACAATGTGGATTTGGTTTAGTTTTACAGTCAAAGACCTATGGGTTATTGGTCATAAAGGAAATTTCGGTCCCCTCTACAGCACATGCGTGTGATTGGAGTATCTCGCGAGCAATATCTGGGTGAGGGGGGGGGGGGGGGGCAGGTACACTTGTGCAATGAAAGAGCTCATTGTGAAGGGTGCTGATGTATAACAGAGCAAGGTAATCTAGAGAAAAGTAGGATAGTTGTCTATGGAAACCAGAATTCTTGCCTTGTTTCTCAGTGAATCTTACTGTAATTGAACTGCTTGGTACAGTTAAATTTGATGTATGGATCCATCGAGTTGTAGCAGAATTGGGCAGCATGTGGCCACTTTTGACTGTCGAACTTTTTTGCACAATTTTTATTTGGCTTCCTTTTATGGGTACTAGTACTTGGAAAGTTCTGACTGTCTGAACCAATGAAAAGTGAGTGGGACAGGGATTCCCCTCTTGATGTTTTAAAGCTTTTGGGCACCTTTTTAACGTGCATCCCTTTTAACAGTATTTTTCATCCAGTGCCACAAAGAGGGGTCCGGTGGCAAAATGATAAAAAAATTGCCCCAACAGTCTGATCAAAAAGTGATCCTGTGTTAACTCCTGTGTACAGGCAGGAGGGAAAGAGTTCAGCCCGCACCGTCTCCCGACTCTCTCCTCCTCTCTGCTGCTATCAGTACTCCCTGTTGCCAACCCAGAAAGCTGTTCAGGGTGCCCCCGTTTCCCCCACACGTTCTACCAACCAATTACTGTACTTTATCGGTTGCTAAGGACAGGTCAGGCTGTGCGCACTCCTTCCTGCCTGTACACAGGATTGCTTTCTTATCAGACTGTACAGCCCATATCTCCTACCACAGATCTGGAATTTATCTACAAAATATATTAATAGAGTTTTTGGAGGCACATGGGGCCAGATTCACGTAGAATCGCGGCGGCGTAACGTATCGTAGATACGTTACACCGCCGCAAGTTTTTATCGCAAGTGCCTGATTCACAAAGCACTTGCATGAAAACTTACGCCGGCGGCCTCCGGCGTAAGCCCGCGTAATTCAAAGGGGCGTGTGCCATTTAAATTAGGCGCGCTCCCGCACCGGACCTACTGCGCATGCTCCGTTTTAAAATTCCCGCCGTGCTTTGCGCGAAGTGACGTCATTTTTCCGAACGGCGACGTGCGTAGCGTACTTTCGTATTCCCGGACGTCTTGCGCAAAAACAAAACATTTTTAAATTTAGACGCGGGAACGACGGCCATACTTTATACAGCACATACGTGGGCTGTGTAAAGTTAGGGCAGCTAAAACGACGACTAACTTTGCGACGGGAAACTAGACTAGCAGCGACGTAGCGAACGCGAAAAAAACGTCGTGGATCACCGTAACTAATAATTTGCATACCCGACGCTGGTTTACGACGCGAACTCCCCCCAGTGGCGGCCGAGGTATTGCATCCTAAGATCCGACAGTGTAATTCAATTACACCTGTCGGATCTTAGGGGTAACTATGCGTCACTGATTCTATGAATCAGTCGCATAGTTAGGAAGACCCTAAAACAGAGATACGGCGGCGTATCAGGAGATACGCCGTCGTATCTCTTTTGTGAATCTGGGCCATGATTTGTAAAGGTGTTGAGTACCTGATGTGAATATTAGGTGTTTTGTGTAATGGTGGTCTGCCTCATGTTGGGCTGCATGATCAGCACAAGTACTCTTTAAATAATTCATATCAAGACAATAACCTGATCACACAGACATGCACTTGTTCCAGAACTTGGGGGGGGGGGGGGGGGGTGTATCTGGGGACTAAACCACTCCAGTGGCTTTCCTTTTTGTATGAGCTGATCTACTCATAGATGTTCAGCTTGACCTATGCTCCGGCTGTGCTTCCACATTCCGACTACAGTCCGCACATGCCAAGTTTAGTTACCGGGAGACATTCTTATCTTGAGCTTAGGAGAAAGGAATGGTCCACACATCAACAGCCTTTCAACTGCTTACTTGCAGAAGGTTAATTGCAGAACTTGCATGCTTACAGTCATCCTTTTCCTAGGATGAGGGCACATTCTAGGAAAGCGTAGCTAAGCAGCAACCCTAGCCATTGTGGGTTAACCAGGGACCTAAATCCCAACAAAAGTTATACATCTCTAAATAGGCCCTATTTTATTACATCTTCAATGGATTAGTCCCCACACTGCTTACCATGACCAAGAGAGAAACCCTATCCACCCTTCTATTGGCTTCCTTAATACTCAAACCAATATAGAGGGGACACCTACAGGTCACTTCGCAAAACAGAAGTTGCATATGGAGAACCAACCACTGGATTAGAAAAAACTCCTTTTTTATTGAAAAAAATTATATAAAATGGCCAATTCATCCAAGCACCAATAGTTAAAAACGGTGGACAACGTTGTGTTGCACACCCAACAGGGCCCCACATACACGGGTAATGCAGATAAACCTCTTGTGGTTAATCCCTAGTGTCGGACCTGGGGACAGGGCAAGGGGTCTGGGGTCCAAGACAATGTATGCCTAAAATAGGGTTAATGCACGATAAGGGCGCCTCTGACTCCACTCCACTATCCGCGGGATCATCCACTGTCCTGTGATCAGATTCGGGTAATAGGGAGAAAACACTAGAGATGGGCTACACTTTGAATCTGCATTCACATGTCCACCTATATAAGGACAGTCTCATAGCACCTTCGGTCTTTCACCATCAATTAATTGGCTGTGGGGCTTGTAATAATAATCTGATTTATGTCAGCCCACAGTCAGCAATTCCATTCTGCATTAATTGGAACACACTTGGCAAGCTCAAGTGTGATGTTGTCTGTGGACAATGGCAGCTGTACATAATTGCAAACTACTGTTTACCACCCCAAGGCAGACACTGCCAGGATGGTAAGAGTGGGTCTAAGATGACATTCCCTATTAGCCAACCAATGCTCACACACCAGCAATGCTTTATTCACCCAGCGTAACATCAGGTCGATTCGAGAAACAACCAGGAGGACTTTACCAACATATGAAACAGTACTCTAAAGGGTGTGAGGTTCATTTAAATGACAATTCTGGTAGCTGTGTTCCTCTTACTGATTGTGGGCTTATATAATCAGAATTTTGCTCTGAGCCCCATGGGTAATTGATGGTGCAAGACCGAAGGTGTTTTGAGACTGTCCTTATATAGGTGGCCATGTGAATGCGAATTCAAAGCATGCTGTGCTACAGCTCTCCTTGGATTTGGGGGGTTCAATATAGGGCCATCCCTACCCAGTGTAGCCCATCTCTAGCGTTTTATCCCTATTTCCAGAATCTGATCAAGGGACAGTGGATGATACTGATATAGTGGAATCTGAGGCACCCTTACGGTGCATTAACCCAATTTTAGGCATGCATTGTCCTGGACCCCAGGCCCCCTGCCTTGTCCCCAGGTCCGGCACTAGGGATTAACCACAAGAGGTTCATCTGCATAATGTGTGTGTTTGTGTGTGTGTGAGTGTGGGGCCCTGTTGTGTTTTAAACTAGTGGTGCTTGGATGAATTGGCCTTTTTATATATTTTTTTGCTAATCTGGTGAATTTTTTTTCTAGTTTCAAATCCCGTGGTGTGTTCTCCCTATGCAACTTCTGTTTTGCGAGGTGACCTGTAGGGGTCCCCTCCATATTGGTTTGTGGATTATTTAGGTACCCTGTCCAAAGGACGTATCAGGTTAACAAATAAAATGGACCCTACCTATTTTTTTATGTTGTGAGTTGCCCCCCCAATCACCTACATAGACAGTGTGTGTGGTATGTATGTATGTATGTATTACAGACACATACAGTGTTTACACATTGACGCGTAGTAGTCATTTTGGGAAAAACTGGGCACCCCTGTCCCTATCCTACAGCCGCACTTCCATTGTAGTAAAGTAGTTGCATTTAATAATTCCAGAGCTCCATAGTTGAAAGCTGTGTGTGGATAGAACTGGAATTTTTGTTTTCCCCAAACGTGATCCGTTCTTCTTATTTTAATGTAGGGACAAGACCTTTTGACCAGAAGCTCAGAGCTCATTTATTCAGGAGAACTGACAAAGATCTTCAAACAAGGCAAAAGCCAGCAAAGGACTTTCTTCCTCTTTGACCACCAGATGGTGTTCTGCAAAAAGGACTTGTTACGCAGAGACATTTTGTACTACAAGGGTCGAATAGACATGGATGAGATGGAGTTTACAGACGTTGAGGACGGAAAGGACAGGGACTTCAATCTGAACATTAAAAATGCTTTTAAAATGGTAAATAAAGAGACTGAAGAGGTCCATTTATTTTGTGCAAAGAAGCCAGAGGACAAACAGAGATGGCTGCAAGCATTTTTGGATGAGAGAAAGCGTGTCCAAGATGACATAGATATGGGTGAGTTCATCTGTTTGCATGTTAAAACTCAGTTTATGGGCAAATGTCATTGGCTAGAATCAAATACTGATTTCTGTATATATGTGCTCTTCTCTATACTGGATGGGGAACTCCTTATACGGGAAAGATAGACGAATCGTCCCCATTTCAAAGAGGGTTTATTTGATTGTTATCTTGACCAACACATTTCAAGGCTTTGGCCCCGTACACACGATAGAATCCATCCGCAGATAAATCCCAGCAAATGGGTTTCTGCGGATAGATCCTATGGTGTGTACACGCCAGCGGATCTGTTTCCGCGGAGAAATCTCCTCTGGGATGGATTCCAGCAGATCGGATATTTGCTGTGATGCACAACAAATCCATCTGCTGGAATCCATTCCAACGGATGGATCCGCTCGTCTGTACAGACTTACCGGATCCATTCGTCCAAAGGGATTCCCCGCACGCGTCGTAATGATTTGACGCATGCGTGGAATTCCTTATATGACAGCGTCGCGCCCGTCGCCGCGTCATAATAGCGGCGACGGCGCGACACGTCATCGGCAGAGGATTTCAGCGCGGATTTCAATGCGATGGTGTGTACACGCCATCGCATAGAAATCCTCTGAAATCCTCGAGAGGATTTATCCGCGGATACGGTCCGCTGGACCGTATCTGCGGATAAATCCTCTCGTGTGTATGGGGCCTTTAGTATATTGCCATAATCACGGCTATAAACACATTTTATAAAATAAACAATATTAGAACCATGTTTAGCAAGGTGTCAGAGTTAAAGAAAAGTTAAAATATATGTAGGACAATGTATATACAGTGGATATAAAAAGTCTGTTTAAAATGTCAGGTTTCTGTGATGTAAAAAAATGAGACAAAGATAAATAATTTCAGAACTTTCAGTCGCATCCTACAGCAAAAAGCCATGGTCCGCAGAGAGCTTCCAAAGCTTTAGAGGGATCTCATTGTTAAAAGGTATCAGTCAGGAGAAGGGTACAAAAGAATTTCCAAGGCCTTAGAAATACCATGGAAAATATGGCACAGCAGTGATATTACCATGATGAGAAGAAAACTGGTCAGGGGGGCTACCAAGAGGCCTACAGCAACATTAAAGGAGCTACAGGAATATCCTGCAAGTACTGTCTGTGTGTTACATGTGACAACAATCTCCCGTATTCTCCATATGTCTGGGCTATGGGGTAGAGTAGCAAGACAGAAGCCTTTTCTTACAAAGAAAAACATCCAAGACTGGCTGAATTTTGCAAAAACAAATCTATTCTCCCAAAAGCATGTGGGAAAATTGTGTTCTGGTCTGATGAAACCAAGGTTGACCTTTTTGGCCATAATTCCATATGATATATGGCAGTTGAGTTTGGCGCAAAAAACAACACTGCACATTGCCAAAAGAACACCATACCCAACGTGAAGCATGGTGGTGGGAGCATAATGCTTTGGGGCTGTTTTTCTTCAGCTGGAACAGGGGCCTTAGTCAAGGTAGAGAATTGTGAACAGTTCCAAATACCAGTCAATATTGCCACAAAACCTTCAGGCTTCTGCTAGAAAGCTGAACATGAAGAGGAACTTCATCTTTCAGCATGAGAACAACCCAAAGCATACATCCAAATAACAAATTAATGGCTTCATCAGAAGAAGATTAACGTTTTGGAATGGCTCAGCCAGAGCCCAGACCTGAATCCCCCTTTGAAAATCTGTGGGGTGATATGAAGACCGCTGTGCACATGAGGTGCCCTTGCAATCTGACAGATTTGGAGTGTTTTTGCAAAGAATAGTGGGCAAATATTGCCAAGTCAAGCTGTGCTATGCTAATACCCAAAAAGACTGAGTGATGTAATAAAATCAAAAGGTGCTTCAACAAAGTATTAGTTTAAGGGTGTGCACTAGGGTTGTCCCGATACCGATACTAGTATCGGTATCGGGACCGATACCAAGCATTTGCCTGAGTACTTGTACTCGGGCAAATGCTTCACCCGATACTTGTACTGTCGGCAGTGATCAGTGCGTGGGGAAGTTACAAGCACCGATCACCGCTGATTTTAAAGCAGCTGAAAGCCGCCGCGTATCCCGTGTATGCCTCCGCGTATCCCGTGTATGCCTCCGCGTATCCCGTGTATGCCTCCGCGTATCCCGTGTATGCCGCTGCGTATGCCGTGCATCCCGCCATGTATCCCGTGTATCCCACCGTGTTTCTCTCCCCTTCCGTGCTCCTCCTCCACCCCCTGGAATTGTCAGGATGGAGAGCGGGGTAGGAGCCGGTAAATCCGGCTCCTTACTGCTCCGAATGGACAGAGTCAGTGATCACCGACTCTGTCCATTCACATAACTGAAACATCGTAACCTGTGTTTACAAATGTTTCAGTTTATGAATGAAGAGAAGACGCTGTCTTCACTCCATTCATTTTCAGCACAGCTGATGCTGCTGAGAAAGGGACAGGGGAATCTGTGTCCCTAGCCCCTTTCTCTGTCTCAAAGGGAAGATGTCAGAGGTCTGTTAAGACCCCTGATATCTCACCAAAGCCCCCCCCAACAGGGCTGAAAAAATAAATAAAAAAATAAAGAATAAAAAAACAAAAGAATAAAAAAAAATATTGTAGAAAATAAAAAAAATTAAGAAAAAACACACTGACACGGTCCACCCCCCCCCCCTTAAAAAAAAGAAAGCATTATAAATAAAAATTGTAAAAAAAAATAATGTAAAAAATTAAAAACAAATTGTTAAAGATAAAAAAAAAAAAACATACTGACACATGTCACATGAGATTAAAAAAAAGTATCAGTATTCGGTATCGGCGAGTACTTGAAAAGTATCGGTACTTGTACTCGGTCTTAAAAAAGTGGTATCGGGACAACCCTAGTGTGCACACACTATTTTATTTTTTACTTCCCTCCACCTAAAAGATTTCAGTTTGTTGTTCAACTAAGTTGTACAGTTTATAGGTCACATTAAAGGTGGAAAAAGTTCTGAAATTATTTGTCTTTGTCTAATTTTTTTTACATCACAGAAACCTGACATTTTAGCAGGGGTGTGTAGACTTTTTATATCCACTGTAAATCCACTCTAACCTTTTATGCTGGGTATGTTTTTTATATGATCAAGACAAAAATGCAGTCAAGAAATAATATGTTAGTCCTGTGTTCTGCAGCAGTAAGACCTCATCACCAGTGATCCCAGTTCTGTTCCCAACCTTGGCAAGAGCAAAGCCAAGTGGGGAAACTGTAATTGAAATTTTTAATGTAACAGAGGAATAAAATTAAGCTTGGGTGTACAGTGAACTTTAGGATCCACATGATAGGCACTGTGTAGATATCTTACTGTAGGAGTGGCATGCATGCAAGTAGGTAGGTAAATCTTCTTACTAGTATTAATTTATAACATGTATATATTCTCTATATATATATCTATCTATATCTATCTATATCTATCTATATCTATCTATCTATCTATCTATCTATCTATCTATCTATCTATCTATCTATCTATCTATATTAGGGCTGTTTCCTGATTTAAAATGTTTTTGTGTTCGATTCATTGTTCTTTTTTGTTTTTGTATCGATTAATCGACTAATTTCGATTAATTATAACGACATCTTCCCACTGTAATATGGTCCACATCTCCCCCACTGTATAGGAAGATTGGTGCTTGCTTAGTCTTAAAGCGGGAGTTCACCCAATAGATGGATGCTCGTTTGGTCTAGGGGAATCGGCTAGTTGTTTTAAAATATGAGCCTTACTTACCGTTTTCGAGATGCATCTTCTCCGTCGCTTCCGGGTATGGGTCTTCGGGAGCGGGCGTTCCTTCTTGATTGACAGTCTTCCGAGAGGCTTCCGACGGTCGCATCCATCTCGTCACTAGTAGCCGAAAGAAGCCGAACGTCGGTGCGGCTCTATACTGCGCCTGCGCACTGACGTTCGGCTTCTTTCGGAAAATCGTGACGCGATGGATGCGACCGTCGGAAGCCTCTCGGAAGACTGTCAATCAAAATAGGAACGCCCAGTCCCGCAGCCCATACCCGGAAGCGGCGGAGAAGATGCATCTCGTAAACGGTAAGTACAGCTCATATTTTAAAACAACTAGCCGATTCCCCTAGACAAAACGAGCATTAATCTAAGGGGAAAAAGTATTATGTACGGGTGAACCCCCGCTTTAACTGCCATATATCAAATGGAATTATGGCCAGAGAAGCCGGCTGAACACGAGCAGTTGAGGCCGGGTGATGAAGTCAGCGCGCCGCTCTACCCAGAGGGGACCTGTGGCAGAGGTATCTTCTGAGGCTCATTGAGAGGGGTCTGTGGCAGAGACTTTCTCCCAAGTTCAAGTTCAATAAGGAGGGTCTGTGGCAGAGACTTATTCCTATAATTGTCCGAGTGATACTCCGGCTGCCAGATCAGTGAGTGGCCTGTCCGGGTACACTAAACCCACACTAAACCCACTCCGGCGAGAGTGGTGAGGAGAGAGAAGTGTTCCGTTTGGGAGCAGGACTGTTTCCTATCATTACGCCTGAATCTGCTATTCTCCCTCCTTTCAACTTTACTTTCCTCACCACAAGTTTTATTGTTTTTACCTGGCTGGGTAATAAAGAGCACCTGTCGTGGACATTCCTTTACTTCTGTTTATGCACATACGCATCATTCACCCCTAGAGAATTCGGAGGAGCCATGAGGCAACACGCCGCCCAAAAATCCAGCAGCTCCAATGGGGGTAATGCTACATTACTTTTTAAGGAGCCTACCATTTCTTTCCCAGAATCGTCTGGGTCAACAAGCTCCTGCATTGCATTGTGGGATGTGAACGTGTTGTACCTCGAACTGGGTTCTAAATCAAATCTTGTGTAACTTGGAGCTACCAGAATGTGGTGGAGGATCTAGTTGGTGACCGTGATCGATCGGCAGACACCAGATAGTATCTAAGAACAAACCACATCCCTAACAAAGCTGAGTGCACAGATGCTGCTTAACCACTTCCCGACCGCCGCATGTAGATATACGTCGGCAGAATGGCACGGACAGGCACATCAACGTACCTGTACGTGCCTGCCTAGACGTGGGTCGGGGGTCCGATCGGGACCCCCCCCTGCTACACGCGGCGGTCGGGTCCCCTCGGGGAGCGATCCGGGACGACGGCGCGGCTACTTGTTTATAGTCGCGATCGCTCCCCGGAGTTGAAGAACGGGGAGAGCCGTATGTAAACACGGCTTCCCCGTGCTTCACTATGGCGCTGCATCGATCGAGTGATCCCCCTTTATAGGGGAGACTCGATCGATGACGTCATTCCTACAGCCACACCCCCCTACAGTTGTAAACACACACTAAGTGTACACTAAATCCTACAGCGCCACCTGTGGTTAGCTCCCAAACTGCAACTGTCATTTTCACAATAAAGAATGCAATTTAAATGCATTTTTTGCTGTGAAAATGACAATGGTCCCAAAAATGTGTCAAAATTGTCCGAAGTGTCCGCCATAATGTCGCAGTCATGAAAAAAATCGCTGATCGCCGCCATTAGTAGTAAAAAAAAAAAAATAATAATAAAAATGCAATAAAACTATCACCTATTTTGTAAACGCTATAAATTTTGCGCAAACCAATCGATAAACGTTTATTGCGATTTTTTTTACCAAAAATAGGTAGAAGAATACGTATCGGCCTAAACTGAGGAAAAAAAATGTTTATATATGTTTTTGGGGGATATTTATTATAGCAAAAAGTAAAAAATATTGAATTTTTTTCAAAATTGTCGCTCTATTTTTGTTTATAGCGCAAAAAATAAAAACCTTAGAGGTGATCAAATACCACCAAAAGAAAGCTCTATTTGTGGGGAAAAAAGGACGCCTATTTTGTTTGGGAGCCACGTCGCACGACCGCGCAATTGTCTGTTAAATCGACGCAGTCCCGAACTGTAAAAACACCTTGGGTCTTTAGGCAGCATATTGGTCCGGGGCTTAAGTGGTTAAAGGACCAAACTAAAAAAAACAGTGAAAAAAAGAATGAATATTACATTGAATATTTATTAGAGATTACTATGGAAAGGAGTTTATCAGAACTGATATATTTTCGAGAAATAATTTCAGTTATGAGGGTAGATTTTTTTTTACTAACCGCAAGACGCCCCTTATCATATAATGCAGTAGATAGATACTGCAGCCTTCCTAATTGAGGCTGATAAGCTATGGGTTCAACCTGGGTATGGAATGTCATACAATTTTTCCTTTTTTTTTTTTTTCCTGTTAAGGACTGGTTTACACCATAGAAATGCAGTCTGATGCGGTTCTGCGTGTGTGTTTGTGTTTTTGATGCGTTTTTACCCTCCTTTCTTTGTCCTCCCCCTTTTAAATAAGGACGTGCATTTTTTTTGCGCGTTTTTTAGCTGCGTTCTAGTGTATTTTTTATGCATTTTACCCTGTTCCAGTACAGTTCAGTGCAGAAAAAATGCAGCATGTTCTACTTTTTTTTTTCTGGAACTAACCGCACCGATGTGAACTTTGCCATTGGAAATCATATAACCTACAATCCATGCGGTTTTTGATGCAGAAAAAAACGCACAGGACTGCACGTGATGTGTATCAGCCCTAATGCTGTTTCTTTAATGCGTTGCAAAATAAGCTTTGGCATACCAGGTTAAGCTAAAGAATAAATATAAAGAGTATTCACGCGCTACTGTGGAACAGCTGAATGACAGCTGTGAAGGGGTTAAGTATGAATCAACTGCTACAAAACACTGAAAGGTAAAACCAAGACCTGAGTGTGCATGAATATAAAAAGTAGTGCTGAGCTGTTGATAAAATGTATATGCAAAAGTATAAAAACACAAAAGCATAAAAGCAATGATAATGGGTGCAAAGTGCAAAATATTGTGGCAAACTATGCAAAAGTATAAAAACGCACAAGCATAAAAGCAATAATAGGTGCAAAGTGCACAAACTAAATAACATGCCAAACAATATAGGCCCAGATTCTCAAAGGGCTTACGACGGCGCAACGCCATTTGCGCCGTCATAAGTCCTAATCTGGGGCGTCGTATCTATGCGACTGATTCTTAGAATCAGTTACGCATAGATATCCCTTAGATCTGACAGGCGTAAGGCTCTTACGCTGTCAGATCTTAAATGCAATTTTTTTTCCCGCCGCTAGGTGTCACCTCATCGTTTTCCCCGTCGTCTATGCAAATTAGCTATTTACGTGAGATTCCCGAACGTACGCGCGGACGACGCAGTGAATTTACGACGTTTCCGTGAGCGTAAACTTGCCCATGCTGTATGAGGGGTAAGTTTACGAAGGTCCGTCGTATGCCATGTTAAGTATGGCGTCGGGTCAGCGTCGGCTTTTTCCGTCGTTTTCCTAAGTCGTCCGCGAATGCGACTTTACGTCAATGACGCTTACGTCGGCGTCATTGACGTTTTCCGTTGTGAGCTGGAGCATGCGCACTGGGCTATTTTTCCGCCCGGCGCATGCGCAGTTCGATCGGCGCGGGGGCGCGCTTCATTTAAATACAAGCCGCCCCCTTTGAATTACGCGGCCTTACGCCAGGCCATTTACACTACGCCGCCGCAAATTACGGAGCAAGTGCTTGGAAAATACGGCACTTGCTCCAGTAATTTGCTGCGGCGTAGTGTAAATGGCTTGCGCTACGCCGCTGCGGATTCTACAAGAATCTGGCCCCTAGTGTCCAAATAAACCTCAAATGCTGAAGAGGTAAATAACGCAATGCAAAATCATAGAAAAAACAAGTGCTAATAACATCTGCTCTGAAACAATCGCATCTGCTGTGGAAATATGTAAACAAGCATGAAATTAAATGCAAAGGTGCATTAGGTGAACGTGGGAAATTTCAAAGTGCGATGCAAAAATAAAATAAAAAGTCCAAAGTGTGCAATCGCACATAAAAAGTGATGTGTGCAGAGTGATGGCTCTTCACCCTATCGCACTTTGGAATTTCCCACGTTCACCTAATGCACCTTTTGCATTTCATTTCATGCTTTTTTACATATTTCACAGCAGATGTGATTGTTTCAGAGCAGATGTTTTTTGCGCTTGTACTATTTGAATTTTTTTCCATGATTATTTTGCATTGTGTTATATACCTCTTCAGCATTTGAGGTTTATTTGGACACTATATTGTTTGCCACATTATTTAGTTTGCCACTTGCACAATATCTTGCACTTTGCGCCTATTATCATTTCTTTTTGTGCTTGTGCGTTTTTATACTTATGCATAGTTTGCCACTTGCACAATATTTTGCACTTTGCACCTATTATTGCTTTTATTCTTGTGCGTTTTATATTCATTGCTTTTATGCTTGTGCGTTTTTATACTTTTGCATATAATTTTATCAACAGCTCAGCACTACTTTTAATATTTAGGCTAAAGAATAGCTGCAGTATTTCTTTAAAATTCTCATGATTTAATACATAAAAATAAATCTTGATGCATTTTGAATGGGCGCACAAATTACTTTTTGTAAATTAGACCTAAAAAGTAATTTTTTTAAGTAACATGCATTATTTTTTTTTTTAATCCAGTATTTTTTTTTATTGTTTACCATCGTATACATGACAGGAAATATAAATACATTTTTTACACTCAGTGCATTTTATGTGCATACAAAAAGATCTATAACAAACCCTAAAAATCTCCGTCCCTCCCAACCCCCTCCTCCCCCCCCCCCTCCCTATCTTATATTTAAAGTGCATACACGTTTTAAATCCTATTCTTGTCCTTACATTAAGTTGTTCTTTGCTAGTCTGTGCTTAATTAGAGTGAGCGGCCTATTTTTGCTATCCAGTGCTCCCATATTGCATTACATTTTTTAAGGTTGCCGCGTCTAATCCATGTTCCCCTCTCTTTCCCTATTGTGCTGTTCATTGTATTGAGCCATTCTGCTACTGTAGGTGGATTTTGTGCTTGCCATTTTAGTGCTATTAGTTTCCTCGCCTGGAACAGACTTCTTGTGGCAGCTACCAGTACATCCCTCTGCCCCATTCTCTCCTCAATGCATCCTAATAGGCAAACCCTGGCTTCAGGTTCCAGGGTAATTCCAAAAGTTGCATTTATAATGTCCAAAATCTTAACCCAATATCTATGCAGTTTTGGGCATTTCCACATCATGTGGATAAGGTCCCCTGTGTTTTGACATCTGGGGCATTTATCATCTGACTTCCATCCGAATCTAAATAGTTTCTTGGGAGTGTAATAAACCCTGTGGAGAAGGAATAGATGGGAAACCCGTTGTGACGGGGCTAGTGAAACCACTGTCCCTAATTCCAGTATCCTATCCCACTGCTCATTCGTTATTGGGCCAATATCCTCTTCCCACCTCTGTTTGTTCCTGCAAAGCCTCTCATTTCCTCCCAACTGATCCCTGATTCGTTCGTACAGATCTGAGATAAGACCTTTCAAGACCCCTGTCTTAATTAGTCTTTGAAAATGCGTTAACTCTTGCCATCTTACCGGCTGTAACTTAAATTGGGCTTGTAGTGCATGTCTAACCTGCAAATAGGTAAAGAACATGGAATTTGGAATACCATATTCCCTACTTAGCTCTGAGAAGGGTTTTAATGTGTCACCTGTGTAGAGTTGTGCCACTCTGGTTATCCCACGTTTAACCCATTCTTTTAATTTCCCCATGGCCAAAACGTCTTTTAAGTTTTTATTTTCCCATAATGGAGAGTATTCTGTTTATCCTTGATATCCCAAAGCTGCTTTTCCTGCTTGCCACACTCTTACCATCATTTTTACTGTTGGGCTTTTTACCAAAAACGAGTTGGCCTCTAAGGCCTCTATTACAGAACTATGTGGGGACCCTCTTAGCATCATTTTCCCGCTTGCGTTACCTCCCCCCTCTGTACCACAGCCCCCCAAATGCTGCAACTGTGCCGCCAAGAAATAACTGTAGGGGTGCGGAACCGCTAACCCTCCCCTATTTGTTGGTAATTGCAGCGTTTGAAGACTGATCCTTGCTTTTCCCTTTTTCCAGATTAAGGTCCTAAAGAGGGTTTCTATCTTCTTAAACCATTGATTGTCAATCTAGATAGAGCCTATGATAGATTTCCCCTGACACACGAACCAAAGCTAGAACAAGTGAGCCGATTGACCCATTTCCTAGACGAGACAGGACTAATGGACATCTGGCGCACTCGCCATCCTGGTATCCGACAGTACTCTTGTTTTTCTAGCTCCTATTCTACGTTGTCGAGAATCGATATGGCCCTGGGCAATGAGTTGGTACTAGATCTAGTGGAGAAGGTAGAGTATGGGCCAAGGAGGGTCTCAGACCACTCACCCTTGGAGTTAGTTATTAGGACAAACATGAGAACTTTTTCAAGAGAATAGAAAATTAGCCCATACTGGCTTGAGTTACTGGGCGAACCACGGGAACTTCTCAATAGTCTGAATGAATACGTGCAGATAAATACAGGCTCGGCAAAGCCTGGAGTGGTCTGGGACTCGCTGAAGGCCTATTTAAGGGGCTTGTTGATTCAGAGCGTGGCCAGAGTACGCAGGGAGTCCAGGGCATGGGAAGAGGATCTAAGGAGTGAAGCGATGGTAGCCGAACAACGATTTATCGAGGCCCCGTCTCTAGACACCCAAAAAGAGTGGCGGGACAGACAAGAGGTTTATAGAATGGCTACTATGAGAAAAGCACAGAATCATCAAATATTCCAGAGACAGACCCATTTTGGGGAAGGGGAGAAAGTTGGACGATTGCTGTCCATGCTGATACAGGCCAACTCTCCCTCCTCCAACATTGTGGCAATTAGGGCCCCTGCAGGGGAGATTTGCACTGATGGTAGGGAGATAAGACATATATTCTATGATTTCTATAAATCTCTCTATAAGTCCAAGGGAGTAAATTAAGGAATGGAGTCCTTTTTTCGGGGAACTCCGGTTCCAACTCTGTCAGATAAGGATAGAGAGAAATTGGAGTCCCCTGTTACACTGGAGGAACTCCGGCTGGTGATGGAGGGGATGTCTAACCACAAATCACCTGGCCCTGATGGGCTCCCAATAGAGATCTATAAGCGGTTTGGTGCAATCTTGCTACCAGAACTGCTTCAGACATTGAAAAGTGCGCTTTTGGAGGGACAGCTCCCTCCCTCTATGATGGAGGCAACGGTTGTGGTAATCTATAAGGAGGGAAAAGACAAATTAGACCCTTCCTCTTATCGCCCAATTTCATTGCTGTGCACAGATGCAAAAATCCTTGCCAAGGTTTTGGCAAATCGCTTAAAAGGGTGCATTGAGAGTCTTATCCACTCTGACCAATCAGGGTTTATCCCGAACAGGTCTACCAGCATAAATATCAGAAGGGCCTTCCTAAATATCCAGATCCCCACTGACATCGAGCGGCCTAGAGCACTGTTGGCCTTGGACGCTGCTAAAGCGTTTGACAGTATTGAATGGCCATACCTATGGAAGGTATTGGAAAGCTTCGGATTTGGTCCAATATTCACCAAGTGGGTCAAACTCCTATACAACGAACCAATAGCAAAAATTTAAATTAACGGTGATGCCTCAGATACATTCAAACTTGAGAGGGGAACGAGACAGGGGTGTCCCCTCTCCCCACTCCTGTTTGCATTGGCTATGGAACCTCTTGCTATTAAAGCTAGACTAAACAAAGACATACTGGGGTTTAGAAGGGATTCGGAGGAAGACAAGATATCGCTTTATGCGGACGATGTCTTGTTTTTCTTAGGAGATGTGGATAGATCGTTGGCTCCAGTGGTTAGGGAATTCGGAAGGTTCTCGGGACTAATTGTCAATTGGGATAAATCGGCTCTACTTCCAATAGATCCAATATGCGAACAGACAATCGCCGAGATACCCCAGCTGAGAATTACAACAAAACTGAAGTACCTAGGGGTCTGGATTACCAGCGAGGCTAAGGAGTATACCAGTAACAACATAGCTCCACTTTTGTTAAAACTGAAATTAAAGAAAGACATTTGGAACCGTCTCCCCCTCTCTGTAGCTGGGAGATGCAACCTGATAAAAATGATCTGGCTCCCCCAGATATTATATGTGTTACACAACTCTCCAATTTGGCTGAACCAATTATGGTTTAAACGGATTGAAACATTATTTAGGGAGTTAATGTGGAAGGGAGGCCAGTCCAGAATTAGATTGCATACGATGCAGCTCCCGGTGAAGGAAGGGGGGATGGCGGTTCCACACCCAAGATCATATTTCCTGGCGTCTCAGTTACAGCAGTTAGCGGGCTGTGGCAATCTAAATTTGGGCAATAACTGCTTTAGGCTATTGCTATCAAGGGCCCCACACAAAATTTTAATAGAAGCCCTGGAGGCAAACTCATTTGTCCAAAGATGCCCGACTATAAAGCTAATTAACAAAGTGTGGCAGACCACGAAAGCTTTATTGGGCTATATTGGGATAACTGAATTTGCTCCCCTCTCGCATAATAAGAACTTAATGGAACTTAAAGATCTAGAAATCCCCAAAATTTGGGAGATCCAAGGAATAACACGGGTACTACATATGTATGAGGGCAACCTTATCAAAACGTTTTCAAAACTGAGAGAAGAATTTGATGTACCTAACAAAGCTTTTTTTAATTACTTACAGATTAGACATGCCCTCCAGACCCAGTTTAAGGTTTATCCAATGGTCAGGACACATATCCCTGTGCTTCTTAAGACAATCCAAACAAATATAACGAAAGGCCAAATCTCGGTACTATACGACAAAATCGGCACTAAAACTATAAGTCAAAGTGGGGCTTTTAAGAGCCGAGAAAGATGGGAAAAAGACATTGGGTCACTAACCTCGGAGCAATGGAATGATATTTTACATAGAGGGACATTGGTGTCAATCGCCCCAGCACAGAGATTGTCCCATTTATTTCTATTGCACCGGGTCTATCATACCCCTAAAAAAATGTTGTTTCTAGGTTGGAACCAGAGCGATGAATGCCCCAGGTGCAAGACACCGGGGGATCTTATTCATATGTTCTGGAGATGCCCCAAGCTCTTCAGATACTGGATAGAAGTGATAAACAGGATTAATAAAACCTTTAAAACCTCCTTAGAGCCGGAGGTTAGAACCTGCTTGTTAGGAGGTATGGAAGACCATAGAATCCCTCCAGGAGCAATGGAAAGTGTACTTAGGTGCTTATTCCAAGCTCGGAAATTAATAGCTCAGAGATGGCAAGCGCATGCTCCTCCATCTGTGGAGAACTGGGTCGAAACTATCAATGCACTGGTATGGTGCGAGAGGGTGGCCTTTATTAAGCAGGGAAATTATGGTAGATTTAGAAGAGTGTGGGGACCTTGGCTAAGAGAAATGGGATTCCCCCTGGATAGATAACTTCTATAGGGGGTCTTAAAATCCTCTCACCCTAATGGGTGTCAAAGATTCTCTATAGCCGTGGACTGTTGTTGAAGAAAAGCAAGGTCTCCCCATTCTCCTTTGCTCTTGGCTTGCTTATTTGCAGCGCCCTTCGGGCTCTCTCTCTCCTCTTCTCCTTTTAATCTATCTCTCTTCGCCTGATCAATGGACAATCCAGACGATGATACCTCCTCCTAGGTGTATCTTTTTCTTTTTCCTCTTTTCTTTTTTTCCTGTAAATTTCTATAATGATAATTGGGGGCTGGACGGGGGGGAGGGGAGGGAGGAGGGAGGGAAGACACGAAACTAGTTGATTTATAAACTATATTATTGCTGTATACATGTATATAGTGTATTAGATAACGTGTATGATCTGCATGTAACTTGATCCCTTTTTTTCTTACAAAAAGAAAACGGAAAATAATAAAGAGAAATTAAACCTTAATTGATTGTCAATCCATACTGGGGAGTTGTGAAGAATGTAAAGCAATTGTGGCAACCAGATCATTTTAATGAGGTTGCTACGGCCGGCAACCGACAGTGGCAGATGTCCCCATATTTCCGCTTTGCGTTTAAATTTGACCAGAAGTGGTGCTAGATTGTTATTTATAAATTGTTCTGGGTTACGTGTTACCACAATTCCCAGGTACTCCATCTTCTCCCCAATTTTTAATTGAGGGATTCCTATCCCATCAATATTGCTTACCAGGTCCACAGGTAAAAGTGTTGATTTTTCCCAGTTTATTACCAGGCCCGAAAATCGTCCAAACACTTCTACTGTTTGATCTGCAGTTTTGAGGGAGGTTGTGGAGTTGCCTAAGAAAAGGAGGATGTCGTCCGCATAAAGCGCGACTTTCTCCTCCTCTACTCCTCTTTGGAACCCCTGAATTTCCTGCCTAGCTCTAATTGCAGTTGCCAAGGGCTCAATTGCCAGAGCGAAAAGGAGGGGGGACAGTGGACATCCCTGTCTCGTTCCCCTTTCCAATTCAAACGACTGTGAAACTTCATTGTTTATTTTTATTTTGGCCCTTGGAGAATTATACAATAGCTTTATCTATTTGATAAAAGATGGGCCAAACCCAAACTTCTCCAGAGCGTACCAGAGATAGTCCCACTCCAGACTATCAAAGGCCTTAGTGGCGTCCAATGCTAGGATAGATCTATCTCTGCCGGGGTCTGTAAGTTTAAGTACAGCCTTCTTATATTTATGCTCGTGGACCGATTTGGAATAAATCCAGATTGATCTGGATGTATTAATTTCTGAATATATTTATTTATTCTCGTTGCCAATACCTTGGCTAAGATTTTTACATCTGAGCAAAGCAAAGATATCGGTCTATAAGATGATGTGTCTAGTTGATCCTTTCCTTCCTTTTGGAGCACTATAATGATTGCTTCTAGCATTGAGGAAGGTAACCTTCCTCCTATTATCACCCAGTTTAGTGTTTTTAGTAGTTCCGGGAGCAGCACCTCACCATATTGCTTGTAAATCTCCGCTGGCAGGCCATCTTTCCCTGGGGACTTTTGATTGGAAAGTGCTTTAACTGCCTGCTGTAATTCCACTAATGTAATTGGGGTTTCCATAGCATTCCTTTCCTCCTCTGATAAGACTGGGATTCCTATTTCTCTAAAGAATTCTTCCATTTGTACTCTGACTTCCCCCTTTTTTGACCTATATAGATCTTTATAATATACTGCAAATGTGTCCACTATTTCAGATGTTAGGGATGATATCCCACCTCCTACCGTCCTAACTGCAGGCACATTAGAGGGAGCCATATTCGTTTTCGCTAGGAGGGCCAAAGTGTGGCCCACACTTTCCCCCTCCGAAAAAGCGCTCTGCTCCTGAAATAGGCGCTTATTTTCAACTTTCTTGTTAATCACCAACTTGTATTCCTGTTGCTTCTCCAACCATAGCCGTTGTTTAGTCGGCGTTGGATTTTCCACATATTGCTTTTCTGCCTCTAAAACCTCTCCCCTGATTTTCTCCTCCCATTCCCTAGAGTTCCTCTTGATCTTAGCTACCTGCTGGATCAATATACCCCTAAGGAACGCCTTTAGGGCATCCCACACCACTCCCTCTGGTGCTGTCCCTGTGTTGAAATCCAGGAATTCCCTTAATTTGATACTAATTTCTACTGGCTTCCCTATCACTTCTAGCCAGAAGGGACTAATTTTCCAATTACTTGGAGGACATTTTTTCCCTGTACTCAGTGATAGCACCAGAGGAGAGTGATCAGATACCCCTCTTGGATAATAGGATATTTTACTGACTGCTTGTAAGCTTGCACAGTTACCCAGGGCCATGTCTATTCTTGACAGTGTAGAGTATGTACTTGAAAAACAGGAATACTGCCGCAGGTCTGGATGTTTCACCCTCCAAATGTCCCACCATCCAACCTCCTCCAAAAATTGACTTAATTGCCCTTCTCCTGGCCCTGGGCTCCGAGTCCCCGGTGGGAACCTATCCATCGTTCTATTTAGTACGTTGTTTAAATCTCCAACCACTAATATTGGAATATTTATCTTAGTAACATGCATTATAGTTCTATTGCTTATACCGATTTTGTAGAATCTCTCTCTGGTGGCCATATGTGCCCATGCTTTGACAACTGCTGAGCTAAAATTTCAGCCGCAGGTTGTTCTTAGTCAATCATATCCAACAGTTGTGCCCGGGACACACAATGAGATTATTGGACAAATGATCGTCCGTTGAGTTTACTAAAGTCACGAAAATTTGCGTACGACCGAACAAAAATTCAGGAGTGATGTCATGTGTTGTAGTGTATTTGTATTGGATTTTCAAACGACAGCTGTACTGATTAAACGTGCATGTCTGATCAAATCATATCTGATGGACAAACGATCAGATTATCGTAAATTTGCACCGAAATCTGTATTTTTCATACGATTTTCTGATCGTGTATACCGGGCATTAGATTATTCAATGTTTGAAGCAGGATCAGGCGATTTAGTTCTGTCAGGAGGGAATAATGAGGCTTCTAATGGAAATCATTATAACACAAAACTTTCAATTTTTTTTTTTTTTTTATATTCTTTGAACATCCCAATCCTTGAAGTAAAACCGTATTCCATTGTAAAGTTAAAAATGCCAGCCTAAGAGAAAACAGAGGCAGCTCCAGACACTGACCACATTGGTGGGGGTAAGGGCCCTACATGAATTGTTAGACAGGACAGTTCGGTTTGTTGCAGGCTGGCTTTTAAGGTTGGGATCACATCTATGCCTGATGCATTTTTTTAGGCACATATTGCAGGTGTGTTTTTAAACCTTTTTTAATGTGTTTTTGCATGCCGTTTACATGTATTTTTGCGTGTTTTTGTTTTTTTTTCCTCTTTAAACACACTATATATAGCTGGTCGCCCAGTCCTTAACCGATGAGTTATCAGCTGTCAGCGGGGGTTCCCCACCGACAGCTGAATGTAAAAAATAAAAAAAATCCGTAAAAAAATAAACGTGTGACCCCCCCCCCAGGTCCATACCATGCCCTTATGCAAGCATGGAAAGGAAAGGGAGGGAACTTGCGAGTGCCCCCCGACGCACACCGGGCCGCAGGCCCTCAACATAGGGGGTGATGGGTGCTTTGGGAGGGACAAGGGCCTCTTCTCGACAACCCTGGGCTGTGGTTGTCCCCCAGATTCCACCCCACCTCCCCATGTGAATGGGTATCGGTACACCGTACCCCTACCCATTCACTCCAAAAAGCAGTGAAATGTTAAAAAATTCTTTTGTATCCCTACCCATTCACCCCAAAAAGCAGTAAAATGTTGGAGAAAAAACACAAGGCGATTTTTGACAAGTCCTTTTTTTAAAAACAAGCCCCGAGCTGTCTTCTCGCCAGTTGCCCGCTAAAAACAAAAAGACTATCTTCTAAGGCTGTCTTCTTCTGTTGTGTTGTCGCCGGCTATCTGGCATCTCTTTTATATAGCCATGGGGCATGGCCACTCAGAGAGCCCGCCCCTTGTGACGTTGTGTTGTCACACGGAGTGAGCTCTCCGGGTGACGTCATCGGATGGCCACATCCCATGGCTATATAAGAGATGCCAAACAGCGGCAACACAACGGCGGAAGACGGTCTTAGAAAAAGTGCAGCTTTTTTGGCTGGTAACCGGCGGCAAGGAAGAAGACCACTCTTGGAGAAGACAGCTCGGGGCCTCTTTTTTAATAAAGGACTTGTCAAAAATCGCCTCTTGTGGGGGTTTTTTTTCTAACATTTTACTGCTTTTTGGGGTGAATGGGTAGAGATACGATGTATCCGATACCCATTTACATAGGGGGGGGGCTGGGATCTGGGGGGGGGGGTCCCTTGTTAAAGGGGGCTTTCAGATTCTGATAAGCTCCCCGCCTGCAGACCCCGACAACCACAGCCCAGTGGTGTTGGGAAGAAGCCCTTGTCCCCAGAGCTCTCCCCCCAAAGAATCCATCCCCCCCATATTGAAGGCATGGGGGGGGACTTTTTTTCTGTGAGGGGGGGGGGTCCCCTCCGAATCCATGCTGATGGATGACTCGTCAGTTGTTAAAGGAGTTCTCTGACCTAAAACTTTTAACCCCCGCTGTGCCCGGGCTGTAAAACTATACAAAATAAACTTTCACTTACCTGCCTACGATCCCTTGTTGTTCCGATATCGCCGTCCCGTTCTCCGGTCCCGGTCTCTTCCGCTTCCTGCGTGTCGGTGACTCACAGTGCGCTCAGCCTATCAGCGGCCGCAGCAATGTCCCGTCGCGGCCGCTGATAGGCTGAGCGCACTGTGAGTCACCGACACGCAGGAAGCGGAAGAGACCGGAGAACGGGACGGCGATATCGGAACAACGGGGGATCGTAGGCAGGTAAGTGAAAGTTTATTTTGTATAGTTTTACAGCCCGGGCACAGCGGGGGTTAAAAGTTTTAGGTCAGAGAACTCCTTTAAGGATGCATTGGCCAGCCTTCTGCCCCCCACCTTGGCAACCAGCTATATGCAGTGTTTAAGCCAATAAATAAAAACCAAAAATCGCATCACAAACACAGCACTTGCATTTCTGGTGCCATCCCATTGTGTTTCTGGTGTCCCATTGATGTCAATTCCATTACATGCAAAACGCAGAAAAAACTCCCCTGGCCCTTTCCAAAAACGAACCGGCCGCAAAACACATAGGTGTGAACGTGTCCCTTAGGAAACCATGTTAAATGGGACTAAATTTATAGGTGTGAACCTAGGGTAAGTGAGCTGGGAATTTTTCAACACACGTACACGGGAGTTAATTAACTTAATAAGCGGTTTTTCAAGTCCAGAAACCGTGTCCAGATTTGGAGAGAATGAATCTGTACACGACATCAGTGTGAACACTTAAATCTTTGCTCACTACTTCATAAGAACCCCTTTTTGGCAGGTGTGTGATTCATCCTGGCACATTAAGCACACATGGCTCATCTGTTCCGTTACAGAATGGTAAAAGTTACTGATAATAAAATTTCCATTATTGCGCTGGAGCATCATTGTGCTTATCAGTATAACTATATCTGTACACATCTGTCATGCTGTAAGCGTCATCCTTTCATTTTACTCTACTCATACACAATGAAGATGGATCCAGACACAGCAGACACAGGTACCAAAATTAGCTCAGTACATGGATAATATATACAGTACTTCTTGCCAAAAGCCATACAGGAAGACATTGCTGGCGATCGGTACTATGTAGTAGGAAGCCAAAATGTGAATCTTCCATAGTTGGCCTTTTAAGATGAAACTTTATAAAACCTGGTGAAAAGAATAATTCTATTTTTAGAAAGACCTTCACTAAGCACCAGATCCATAGAAACTGATATAAGCCCAGTATAATCTGATCCTCATATGTATGGCCAGTCTAATGCTTTATGAGCTGCCTGTTTTTTTATCAGTAGAGAAATAACGAAATATTGGAAGAGGCATAGGACAGCTTCATGCAAACGCTATAGGTTTACAGCACGTCCTGTCATGAGAGCAATATAATCACTACACCACTCAGCCATAACTTTTAGACCCACCCACCTAATATTGAGCAAATTCCCCTTTTGCCACCAAAGCATTCTGTTTTGCCGCCAAACCAGCCCTGACCCATCGAGATATGGATGCCACTGGAGTTCGGAATTTATACTGTGCTATCGGTCACCAAGCTGTCAGCAGCTCCTTTTTAAAGGGGTTGTAAAGTCTCATGTTGTGAAAAACCTTCTGTGCTTCAGCTGCCCCCCAGACCCCCCCCCCCCTTTTTCTTACCTAAGCCTGATCGTTCCAGTGACAAGCATTGGCTTCCGCTGCTGTCAATCAAATCCAGTCACACGGGGGCAAGGTTGAGTCCTGCTGTCTGTGTCGATGGACACAGCATCGGGATTTGTGAGTGCCCCCATGGAAAGTGGCACTCCATGGTGGGGGGCACCTCATAAAGAGGAGGAACCTCTTGTGCAGTAGTTTTGTACAGAGCAGCCCGGATCCTATTCTTTTCGGGTCCCCCACTGGCACTCCTGGCCCCTCCCTCCTGCCCCCACAGCAAGTAGCTTGCTATGGGGGCACCCGAGCTAAGCTGCTGCTTTGTGTGTCCATTCAGACAAGGAGCTGTGGTTTGGCCCTGTCCCCTTTCTCTCCTCATTGGCTCATTTTGACAGCAGCGGGAGCCAATGGCGCCATGCTACCGTCTCAGCCAATGAGGAGGGCGTGTCCTGGGCAGCCGAGACACTCTTTTAACATTGCCGGGTTGAGATGGGCTCAAGTAAGTATGAGGGGGGGCTGCTGCACACAGAAGGTTTTTTATCTTGATGCATAGAGTGCATTAAGAGAACAAAAACCTTCTGACTTTACAAGCACTTTAATCTAACAAAAGGTAAAATATAGCATTATATGTGGAGTCATTTAAAATGTAGTTGGGAAAGATATAGGATTGTATGATACAGAGCATGCCTAAAATTTAATAGTTTAATATTATTGTAAGGCCCCTTTCACATGTACGGATCCCATGAGGATCCGTACATGTGTATCCGCTTGCTCAGTGGGGATCGCTCCGTTGATCCCCGCTGAGCCGGCAGATGACAGGGCGGTCCCTGCACACTGTGCAGGGACCGCCCTGTCAGATCTCCGCTCTTCCCTATGGGGGGGATCGGATGAACACAGATCGTCTGTCCGTGTTCACCCGATCCCCTCTGCAGACAGATGGAAAAATAGGATTTTCCTCCGTCTGCAGAATCGGAGCATTGCGGACACCGATGAGATCGGGTGTCAGCAGATGTTCATCCGCTGACACCCGCTATCTCATAGGGATTACTGTATGTCCCCTTTTCATCCGTAAACGGATGACTGAAAAAGCGGTCATACGGGGTCCGCATATGTGAAAGGGGCCTTAAAGAAAAGGAACAGTAAAACTTTGCACTTCCAATGTTTTGCTGCACCTGGATTGTATTTATTGGCTTTAAACTGAAAGTTCAATGGGTCTTTAACATGTATTGGCCTTCAATTCACATTTATATTCCATAATGACAGGTACATCCGCACTCTACAGTAGTTTATGTTCTGCCAATCCCAATGGAAGACCTAATAGGAGTTGATCAGATGGCTGTTAGCTTTTCTTCTAATCACTTGGCTCTGTAACACTAAAGCTAGCCATAGACTATTCCTTTTTATTCTTTTTTTGAAAATAAATTAACAGATTCTTCCATCCAAACAAGTGAGGTGAATGGATGAATCCCCACTGGGATATTGCATTTTGACAGCAGGGCTCTTGACAAAAGTTTTCCAACATTCCTTTCCTTTAACAGAAGTATGTACGTCTGCAATTAAAGGGGTCCTTGCATACCTCTTCCAAGTAAATATGTGTAATCAGAATGAAAGTCAGGCAACCAACATTTTTAAAAGAAAAGGTCACCAGTGTTGGCCTCTTTGTCTTGACAAATTCCCTTTTTATAGAAATTGCTTAGAAGCAAAATCCCTACTTGCAAAGTCTCTAAAGGAAGCAGCCACAACTCACATGATGGTTCCAGTTAAGTGACATTGGAGCGTCTCTTTAATCTAGGTAGTGGCAGCTTCCATCACAGGCTTTTTAGGAGTTCAGTTTTTGGGACAGGAGCGATCAGTCCAGGGTTTCCAGTTGATTTTATTGCCAGTGGCATTGGGATTTTCCCAGTCATCGCAAGGTCTATCTGATCAGCAAAGTAGTAAAATCTCCTTCCCGTACTAGAATACCCCTGGAATGGGAAATAATACGTGGAATTTCATGTATGTGGTAAACTTGAGTCATGCCTGACTTATTATGATTTTTCTCCTTCCTGGAATCTTTGTTGCTATGCTCCAAGTTATGTAAGCACAGCATGTTGGTGCATCGGGGAACTCCCCCGGCCCCATAAGTATTTATAAAGTCCCAGGCTTTATCAGAGCACAGAGATCATTACACCGCCGCTCATCGCTTCACCCTTCCCGGCCATGGCAGGTAAATTCTGCTTTTCATCATATTGGTTTTGTGTCCTGAAGGCTCCTCTTTATTAAGATTCTCATACAGTACATGGGGCAGGCAATCGATCTTTAGATTCTATCACAGGGTTTTACAATTTTGCTTTTGAAATTCATCACTCCAGAGTGCAGCAGTCTGCTGGTTTTATTGTTATTAGTATTCATAAGTCTGTTCTTTGCATCTCCTTGTACCTGCAGGGTAGATATATCTTTGCACTGTCCCCGAAGGGTGATGACTAAACAAACCTTCCAACCACTCTGGCTGACTGTTGTTTGGTTAGGGTGTTCTGATGTCTGTACACACAGACATTTGCCCCAATGATGATTATCAATGTCGAGCTGTCTTCGATGCCGTGAGCGTTTTTTTTTTACCAACACATTTAAGGAGAACACAGCAGGCACACATAGAAAGCTTTCCAATGGAAAAAGAGAACAACCAAATTATCCATATGGATTCCCTAGCTTGCCTAAAAAACACAATGTGATGGCCATAATTAAAATTAGTCTATCAAGGCATGATCCAACTGCCAACTGTACAAAGTGTCCTTATATAAACATCACATTGACCGACCGTCAGTTTAATGCTTTGGAGGAGAGGGCCTTAAGCAGACAGTTCTGTACTGCGACAAAATATGAAGGTTGCCATTGGATACCTCTACTTCTGGTTGAGGCTGGGCTGTCATGCTGATCCACTGGCTTTAGTATTTTGAGTCAGTGACCTTGGATGTGTGTATATCGGAGTTAATGACTTCACTTGCAGCGTGTGGCTATGAGGAATCTTCCCCACTGTAACATTGTACTTTGACAACAAGACTCCTCCACTGTCACAAAACATTGATCAGTGGCTGCAGATGCTGATCAACAGTAGTTTTCCAGCATTCTTGTTCGACAGAAGTCCGTTTGGGGTCGGCCATACATGGATCAATATTTATTTTATCTGTCCCTGCTGACCTGACAGAATTTCAATTCATCTATGGCCAACTTTAGCAAACAAAAATATATTTCGGCTTCCTTCAGAAGAATGAGAGATCATTTTGGACTAGTTGCTACAGGTTATTACACTTATTATTGAAGGTCAAGTTTTATAGATCCTTGTGAATAGACATCTGTACTGTTGAATGTATACATCTTTCCACTAGTTAGAGTTTTGTTGTGGTGTTTGGATTCCTCTGGTTCTTAGAGGCTTAAAGTGGTTCTAAAGGTTCAGCTTTTCTTTCTTTTTTTTTCTAGACCTGTAAGCAGCCCCGGGTCTCATGTCGGCGCTCATGGCTCCTCCTCCTTGGCCAGAGCCCCCAATAGCAAGCTGCTTGCTATGGGGGCACTGGTGCGTGTTTGCTCTGAGCCGCTGCTCTGTGTCCATAAGACTAGCCCCGTCCTCTCTCTTCTCATTGGCTTACTGGCTATGGTTGACAGCAATGAGGCAAGGGAGTACTGGAACATCTGAGGCTCTTGTGTACATCACTGAATCATGATGGGGCTCAGGTGAGTATTAGGGAGGCTGTGTGGGGGGGAGCAGCAAACAGCTTTTTTACCTTCATGCATACGATGCATGACGGTAAGAAATCTTCAGTCTTTGCGACCACTTTTATTTGATGTAGCACAGATAACCTGTGCTGTCCTTTTTGTAATGGTTGCATCTGATTTGATGCAGCCGTTGTTCATCCAACAATTATTTTCATCCAGCCCCTTTTGTGTTTTCAATAAAAGGATGTTGGGTGGGAGGGTGCCAACGGGAAACGGACGAAATCCATTGCGTGCAGTATGCCAACTGAAATCTATATGTGAGCATAAATAAAATATTAATAAGAAATAAAATAAGAGGGATCTCATTATCATTGCAGGAATGGAATTTACAGAAGACCAGAAAAAACAGGCAATGTCCAATGCAAGGAAATCAAGACAAGGAAAGATGAAAGGTGAGGGTTACAACATTGATCCAGTCATTTTATATAAAAGTTATACTATCCTTTATCAGTAAACACATACCAGGCCTTGTATTCAGAGGCTAATTCGCAGATGATACAAATAGGGAGGAAGCATGACCTGTAGAAGAAACGATATGCAATGTAAAGTATAGGTGGAAGCGGACATGGATTTCAAAAAAAAAATTGTACCTCATGGTAAGCCTATCTATTACAATAGTTACTGTGTCATGGAGAAAGCACTTGGAGTCAGAACTGTTTGCCAAACGTCTCCTCTCACAGAACGTGCAAGCAAAGCCACAAAGCTGCTGCCATTAAATGGCAAGTCCGCCCATGTTCCCGTTTGGTATAAACGCCTCTTCTTACAAATTTTTAACCTGGCCATTAGCACACCCAGCTGTGTAGCTATGACTAAGCATTGATATCCAATGCGAAACGCGTCAGTTGTTTTTCCCACTGTGTGCTGATACTTGTAGTGCCTTTTTCCTTTACCCAATAAAGGGCACGTCTTTTTTAAGAAATTGGAGTGCGGCTGTCCATATCTTTCTTCTTTTGCAGCACCCCCAGCTGTGGTGGCCTGGGAGTATCTACCCCAGTATTATATCCTATAGAACCCTGATGGTCATCTAGACGTAAAACGGTCTTAGACAGTTGGCAATGGTTTATTTACCACAAAAAGTGAACATGTCCCTACTGTTATTCTGTTGATAATACCCAAGGACCCTACAATGTAGTCGCCCCTCCTATCAGGAGGTTACTGCTGTAGCCAAAAACTTGCATCCAAAAAAGGGGTAATATCCCACAGGAGAGAACCAAGGTGGAATTCCCCCGGGGCATATAAGGGGCTACTAAGGGCAGTAAAGGACAATGTTAAGGGTCAATAAAGATTTATTGGAATTATACAAAAAGTGATACTTGGATAAATTACAACATCACGCTACCAATAGCTAATACTAAAAACCATCTACTTGTTGCCGGCAAGTGTTGCACCAATAAACATAGTTTATTGTGTGTGTGCAAACAAACAAAACATGGACTAACATAGACAACAAATAACCAAAAAACAGTCCTGACACCAAATTGGCCGCACTTGTTGGGATTCCCGCACGGTATTACACCGTGTAGCTCAATTAAATAATCATAGTGAAAAAGTTAGAAACTCCCAACATGTGCGTCCCCGCGGCAATGGGTATCTATCTTTAAGCTTTTTCTAGTACTGGACATTGATATCTTGTAACAGATAAAAATATGGAAGTATACGGCATAGCTTCCCTTTCTCTATATTCATCTGAAGGGTGAATCCACCCAACACAGATATTAGATGCCAGCAGATTGAAGCGACTGCTTCTAGATGACTGGAATGAAGAAGCTCTTATTGCTGTTCCCAGCTCTGCCTCTGCTGTAGTCATTATCAGGAAGTCTCAGGTAGACAAAACACACAGAAAAAATGGCACCCGGTCTCTTCTATATTTCTTCTCTGGCTTACATACAAAGTATAGTGGAGGTGCTGTAGCACTTCTCCTATGACTGTATGTAAGTCAGAAAATAATTAAAATCATATAGAAGAACAGAGACTGTGTGCCATTTTTTTCCTTGTGTTTTTAGATGATTGAGAGGCTGATGGGAGCCTGAATGATCACCAGTGTTCCCGGCGGAGGAGACAGATCGTGTTTATCTCTGTTGTTTAAAGGGTCACTAAAGGAATTTTTTTTTTTAGCTAAATAGCTTCCTTTACCTTGCTGCAGTCCTGGTTTCATGTCCTCATTGTTCGTTTTTGCTTTCATGTTGCTGTAAATCCTCTCTGTTCTGGACACTTCCTGGTTGCCTGTTTCCTGATGACCACAGTACTGGGAGATTTCTCACGGTGGTCACTAATCAAGGAGGTGTGAGTAAAACGAAACTGGATTGGTGCTGAGGAGTTTTAGACAAAGTATCACTGCTCTCTATTGGCTGACTGCCCTCTAGTGGCTCTCTGTACATCAGAGAACCAGCAAACAACAGCAAAAACGAAACTACACTGCAGGCACATTATATGATTGTTTTTTTATCTATTTTTAATCATTTTTAAAAGGAATCAGTTAACTATTATGTCTCTATGCCCTGTAAACAGTCATTTCAGCAAAAAAAAAAATTTCCTTTAGTGACCCTTTAAGGTGGACAAAAACTTTAGATTAAGGGATGCCAATGCTGGGAACTCTAGTGCAGAGACTTGGCTACTGGCAGTCTTAAGAAATAAAAATCTATTGGGTGATTTGCAAGCTTTCATCCAGTCATAACTAAACATTCAGTTTTGAGTGGCCTGAACCTTTTAAAACCTTTAGATCTATCTAAGTGAATAGGCTTCTAGTAGAGTATAATACCAGACGAGAGCCGTATCTGTGCTGGAAAACAGGATAGCCGAGTATATACACAGCTCACAGCAGTAATGGGAATTACTACACAGCTTCTGATTAAAGTTTCATGGTAAATCAATGCATGCTTGGCCTGCTCATGCTGTGCCTAAATATTGTCTATGTTCCCAGAGACCCATTTCCCAACCTAGACAAAGCCTTAGGCTGGTTATGACCCGGGCACTGTAACATCCAGCATAGATTCATATAATTGGGTGAAAACAGGATTGCAATTGCCAGTGAGTGGGAGGAAATCACAGTTCATTGACAGTCGCACAGCAATTTGCTGTTACCAAGCAGCTGTTCAGATTAGATATGAGAAACCTTTTATATTCAAATGCACAAATTTAAAATAAATAAAAAATGAATTTGCTGTGTTTTAAAAGGAAACCTATCCTAAGCGAATTGCATAAGCTCCCATTGCTGAGCTACAAGGAATACTAGCTGCCTGGCTGTCTACTGATCCAGTGGCTATAGTGCTTTTGAAGTCCCTGACAAGGAACAAGCAGGCAGATCAAGAGTTTCGATCTCGCTTCTAAATCTGTGTTCTGCGTGGCTCAGAAAGTATTGAAGTCACATATGGGCAACTAGCATTTTCAGTAACCGCAGCTCACATGTACGTTATCTGAGCAAACTCACTGAAAATTGAGCATGTGAAGAGGTGCCAACACTGCTCTGCAAAATCCCCAACTGCATTGGGAACATGATCAAAAGGGGGAGATGGAGAACAGCAGGATTAACCATTGTTTTTGCAGAATACAGAAAATGGATCCTATAATTACGGAGTATGAACAGCATATAATATAGACTGTATTGATGGCTTGCAATGATGTGGGTTTAATAACACTAACTCTGGTTTCTGTCACAGGTGTTGCTTACAATGGATTTCCAAAGGTACCACACCATCAGAACTTGCATCCTATCCACCAGCGACACATCACCGTGCCCACCAGCATTCCCCAGCAGCAAGTCTTTGCCCTGGCAGAACCCAAGAGAAAGACATCTCCATTCTGGAACACAATCACTAAACTCACCCCCTTCAAGAAGTGAGCTGCTCAAAGCCCCCATCATGAAGGACTGTATTCCTGAGTTCTTGAAGGACACATCCAGTATTTTCTGGAGATATCTGATGACACTGCAGTTTTTTTTTGAAGAAAACAATGAAGAAATTGACAGTTATGTGAAATGACAGGGGAAATCAATCCCTTGTGCAGTGTGTTCTGTCAGTAAGGATGCCGCCTGGGACTACTTGCTATTTGACCAATATTTTATTTATTTAAAGACAGTCTTTATTTGATTTTATGGCATTTTTTTTAAATATGTAAATATTTTTTTTATCTTCAATTAGAAACAATTGCCTAATACCTCTTGTAGATGTGTTTTAAGTTTGTGATAATCTTTTTATGCCAGATTGAGGGGAAAAAAATCAGGAAATAACATTGGCTATTTGAGAGACAGCGGCGGCCATTTTTCTCCTTAGGGTGATGTTAATGTTATGTTGGGTTATAATCCCACTCTTTTGTGTATTTGGGTTATAAATGGAATTAGCCAAATCTAGCACCATCTAAAATATAGTCAGCAGCTACTCTACCGCTGAAAGGTAATGTATCAAGAATTTCTGAATAGAATTTGGACCTCTTTTATAAGGGTGGTGTTAAGGTCTTGTAAAGTCTACAATAGATGTTGACTGATATGCAGCAACTGTAAATAACAACATTTGCATCTGCACACAACCTCTTAAAATTATTAATCTGAGATAACACTGTTACCAGAAGGGTGTTACTGAATGACATGGATGCCTCTTCCTTTCCGAAATGGTTTCTAATAGGAAACCATTGTCTCCAAAGAAAATATTTATACAGTAAAACCTTGGATTGCAAGCATAATTTGTTCCAGAAACGTGCTTGTAATACAAAACACTTGTATATCAAAGCGAATTTCCCCATAAGATATCATGGAAACTCAGATGATTCGTTCACAACCGTTTTATTCATAAGTCCTTCCGTCTATAGTCTATATAAAAAGATTCTAGCAATGTGACTTCAAGGCAACTTCAGGGAATGCCTGAGGATTCTTCCTGTAATGTTGGATCCAAATCACATCGATTAAGATGAGAATCTGACCTGGAGGCAACTTCCATTAAAGTCTATGGGCACAAGTCAACTAGAAGTCGCCTTGAAGTAGCACAGGCATCTTTTCTAAAGTCGGAGTGATTTTTAGTAGTGCTAATTAGGACAGCTCTCATTGACCAAAATGGAATTTCACATGTCACGCGACTTGGGGTTTCACAAGTCGTATCCCAAGCCGTGGCAGTGTGAACCGAGCTTAAATGTTGTACCATCGTTAAATCGAACCATATTTTCACGCTTAGAGGTGTCTCTCTTCCCTTTTAAGGCTCATGCACACGTGTTTAGCCGTGTTGCTACATTAGCGTTATTGTGTGTCTTCCCACGTTTTTTGACGTTGGCGTTTTTGGCCGTTTTTCATTAAAACACCCCCTATAATGTAAAAACGGCAAATGCGTCTTGACGCGTTTCTTGGTGCTTTTCATTTTTACAGCTCGTTTTTACTGCTCCTGGAAGCACGGGTTGTTGTCTTTTTCTACTGCCCCTAAATATTTATGCCTCCAAATGCCTCTGACGGCTTGTGTGCTTGACCACATAGGCTAAAATGGAGGGGCTTTTAGAGGCAGCTGTAAAAACGTCCTGTGTGCATGAGCCCTTATACTCAGTTGTGACGTGATGCTACTTGTACTACCTCGCTCATTTATCAAGTTAACATTTTGCAAACCACTTGCAGACCAAGTTACTCGCAATTCAAGGTTTTACTGTACCATTAAATGTTTCTGGTTAAATGCAGAAATGGGAATGCCTGTGTGTTTTAATTAGTGGTATTAACGGTAATTTCTCAAGATAGATAAATGGGAACTGCCATTGATACTGTATATGATCAGAGGTCATGTGAAGTCTGACAGTTGCTGGCCTGCCAACTAGCTGACCTGATATACTGTCTCCCATGTTCTGGGTATGAATTGTGCAGGGTCCAAAAGTCGACAAACTGTCAGATTTCAGATGACTGCCAAAGTGGCAACTCATACAAAATAAAGCTAAATAGGTTGGGAACAATTTTTTTTTTTTTAAGAATTAAACACTAGATATTCACATTCCTTCATTAGCTTAATCGTTTCTGGTTTTCTTTAAATTCTTTAGGTAAGAAAATTACAACCATTCAATAAAACTGAGTTTTCTATCCTAAATTCAGTAACCCTTAACAACAATACCAAAAGACCTCTTTATTGCTGAAGACACTTGCGAGGGATGCAGGTCTACTGTGCCATCACACACTGGCTACCAAATATTGGGTAGCCTTCAGAGGTGACAAAGTATACTCTAAAAACATTTTAAAAATGAATGCATGGAAAAGCAGACAATAAAAAATGAATTCCAGGTATGGATATTTTATATATAGTTACATTGGTCCAGCTGGCATCAATGTAACTATGTATAAACCATACCTAGCCAATTCCCCTGGAAGCCGGAAATCACTGAAGTAGGCCTCACTACACCAGTCAACCCCACTAGCTTCCAAGTCTTGTGCCGATTTGCTGCATTCTAAACACAGTAGGTTCGGGCACTCGGCCTGGGTGGTATTTAGGGAAGGCTTTGCATTCTCTGAAGGAATGTAAAGTGCTCCCTGATTGGACAAGGATGAGAGCGTGACGTCATTGCACCACCTCATCCAGAGATTTGCTCCAGTCTATCTAAGCAGACTGATAGATGTGCACTGAATTAGTAAAGCAGAATGGTTGTGCAACACTGCTTAGCTTGTAGCAATACTTGTACATGTAATGAGCAATTATGGCTTTCCCCATGTATGCATATGATTTACACACTTTAATTAGGTCATTAAAGGGGTTGTAAACCCTCCCTTTTAAAAACAAAAATAAACATATCATACTTGCCTCCACTGTGCAGTTTGCTTTGCACAGAGTGGCCCTGATCATCGTCTTCTGGAGTCCCCCCAATGGTGCTCGCAGCTCTTCCCCGCATCGTTAAACCCCCTAGGAGAAGCGCTCCCGAATCCAGCATTTGCATCCATAGACACAGAATGCCAGACTGGGCCCCAGCGTCATTGGATTTGATTGACGGCAGCGGGAGCCGATGGCTGCGCTGCTATCAATCTATCCAATCAAGAGCCGAGAACCTCGGGCAGAGAGGTAAAGTGCTTCTCCGCTGTGGGAAAGAACGGGCTCAGTTGAGTAAAACGGAGGGGCTGGGGGGCTGCTTGGTGACACAAGGGTTTACAACCCCTTTAAGTAACCTGATCACATTTGTGTAGCTATTCAAAAGGGTAGCCTATAAATTTCCATTAGGAATAAGGAAAAGCCAACTTCCATTGGAAGCTATGGACATGGTTTACTGTAAACATTTCCTGAACAATATATGGGAACTACCAGTGATGACCTGTTTCTCTCTGACTGTTCTGCTGATCCTTTGGCATGCTTTGTCACTGGCACAGAATAGGTATGCAGATCAGAAAAATAAGAAAAGACAGAACTCCTTATTTGCACTCTTGTTCCAAGTTAGTCACTCAAATGTTTTGAAACCAGAGGGTCAGCATAAGAGCCAGACAAAAAGCAACGTCGGCCTCAATTTTTCTCTCCATAAAATATTTATTTAAAAAAAAAAAAAAAACATTTTTACTGGGCTTCTTTGATTTGGCCTGCTTTGACATAACGGATCAGTGGTACCATACTGTTGTGTTGCAATATAGCAGGGATCAAAGTATATAGACCCTTGGCTTGCTTCCCACTGTTTTTGTGTAGGAGCACATAGATGCATAGATGAAATAAGGCTCCCATTTAAAATACATTTTTCATGGTTAGCCATGGCCTGTATAGAAGGACCACAAAGTTTTTGAACATTTAAAGCTGGCAATACAATGGCTAGCCCCAATTTGATAGAAATAGATCGGTACTCGATGTTGAAAACATTTCCTTAATCAGCGGTGGCAGCCAATCGCCTGCAGCCACTGATTAGTGTATTCTGAGAGCGGCTGTTTCTGCTGTCAGAATACAATGTCCTAGCAATAGGAAATTCCTCCATCCACCTTGTTTATGTAGATGGAGGAAAATGTTAGCTTTGTATGACAAGCTTAAGATGTTTTCAGACAGTAGTGGGAAGGAAGACCACTAAAAGATTTACATCTGTGGTTAGTTAATTTTGCACTAAAACTAAAGGAGGAGAGAGTGTCTGAGGTTTCCGTAGTTGGATGTCAGAGGTTATTTCATCAAGCTGGGTAATCAACCAATCTGACCATGACCAAGCCCCTTCCCTTACCATAGTCTTTATACACCAGATCAGAGGAAGCAGGTTTTGCAATAAATTGTATCTGTCAGAAATACCTCTATTTAGTCAAGCATTCTGTATTATTTCTAATATAGATTTAAAAAAAATGATATCTTTGGACAGCCAATTAAATTTCAGATCCCATCGTGCTTGCTTTGGCACCACATATACTAAAATTGGAAGATTAGCATGGCAACTGCACAAGAATCATATGCAACTTTGTGAAGTTTTCCATAAAAAAAAAAATTAAAATCAGAGGGTGACTGAGTTGAAATCGCATAGATTGCTCTGTTAACCTTTCACCTTGGTTTTGAGTCTCCTTCCTTCAGCAGTACAAAGCATGTTTCCAAAATGAGGTTTGATTGGTCAACTTGGGTATGACATGCTGAGGAGGAGTAGCCAAATTCAAGAAGAAAAGCTTTAAGATTGTTCATCTTGTTTCAACTTTTTAAAATGCCTTTATACTCCTGGTGCTGGAAGGTTGCCTGTCATCAGCTTTAAATGACAGAGGGCTAGATTCATGTAGCATTTACGGCGGCGTATCTCCAGATACGCCGCCATAATTTCAAATCTGCGCCGGCGTATCGTTACGCCGATTCTCAAAGGCAGATACGCTCCAAAAATAGGCTTCCTCCACCGACGTAACTTGAATGCGGCGCCGTATAATTGTGTGCAATATTACGTTGGCCGCTAGGGGCGCTTCCTGTTGTTTTCGGCTTAGAATATGCAAATTACCTAGATACGCCGATTCACAAACGTACGTACGGCCAGCGCAATTTATTTACGTTGTTTACGTTAGGCTTTTTCGGCGTAAGGTTGTTCCTGCTATTAGGAGGCGCAGCCAATGTTAAGTATGGACGTCGTTTCCGCTTCGAAATTTGAATTTTTTACGTCGTTTGCGCAAGTCGTTCGCGAATAGGGCTGGGCGTAATTTAAGTTCACGTCGAAACCAATACGTTGTTGCGCCGTACTTGGGGGCAATGCACACTGGGATATGTACACGGACGGCGCATCACGTCAGGTCATCATAGATTTACATAAAACACGCCCCCCCTTCCACATTTGAATTACGCGTGCTTACGCCGGCCCCGATTACGCTACGCCGCCGCAACTTACGGAGCAAGTGCTTTGTGAATACTGCACTAGCTCCTGTAAGTTGCGTCGGCGTAGCGTAAATGCAATACGCTGCGCCGCCGTAGCTATGCGCGCCCATACCTGAATCCCTACCTGAATCTAGCCCACAGAATGAGGACTGGTTCTAGAATATCCCTGATCCCAGGGGGATGATGCGCTTTTAAATAAAAATGACTAGTTATTTAGCTTTAGTTAAAGTGGTAGTAAACTCCGTACTACCACTTTAACCTACAGGTAAGGCTTACCTGTAGGTATAAAGAATATCTCCTAAACCTGTAAGGTTTAGGAGATATTCCCCTTGCAATGCGCCGCTGACTGCAGTGGTGCATGCGCAGCGGAGATCTTTGGCAAAAGGCCCGGCAGCCGCCGGACCTTGCCGGAGAGAAGTCTCCCGCCCGCATACGCGGGAGTGATGACATCGTCGCTCCAGCCAATCACAGTGCTGGAGCAGCGATACCCGGAAGACACGCCAAGGCAAGATGACATCTCTCTCGGCGTGGACCAGGTAAGTTCCTCACACCTCGTTTCAAGGTAAGTATTTCATAATGATCTAGTATGCAGCGGGTTTACTACCGCTTTAAAGCCATCCATAAAACGGGGAAATGTAACACTCCCATTGGTTGTGCGCTCAACCAAACTGTCAAACCATCCAATGGCTGGTGTCATAACTGATCACATGTGCAGCATCATGGCAGTTGTAGATTACAGAGGCAAAGATGGCAGCTTTCTTGGCTGAAAATGATAGGGGGGTTTACTTGCACTTTAAAAAAGAAATAAAGATAAATTCTGCTATTCCCTGGACTTCCTTTAATTCTTTAGAGCCCTCAATACAGCATTCGCTTTTATAGTAGGTGTACACCTTGTGAGTTGGCCTCTGCCTTCAGAAGAACCAACCTTTTTTGAATCGCCCATATACATTAACAAATGATCTCTTATCCCTGAAGTCCCCCTAAAACTGATATTTCAAAGCTTTGGTTGGTTGCCGATGGGTTTAAGAGGAACCTGCAAGGATACAGTTATAACAAAGGAGTTTGGGAGTTGCCATGGCAAACTTGTTCTTGTAGACACATGGGTGGTCATCCCTCTTTCACCACTTAGTCTTATTTAATAAAGACTCCTAATTCTTAGGTTCAGCAACCAATTTACTGAACTAAAGTCGGATATGGTGGGTTCTAATTGGCTACTATGGTGGGTTACTGTACTTAAGAACTCTTTATTGAATAGGGCCAATACGTAACTCACTGACCTTTGCTGGTTTGTAATCTTGATTTCACTGGCTGCATACTTGTATTAGGTCTGATTACATTGTGAAAAAAGTATATGGCTCTAAGGCTGGATTCACACCTATGCATTTTTTTGTGCTTTTTGCATTTTGCAGATTTGCACTACAGAACCTGACCCATAGGACACCATGTTAAATGGACTGTAGTGCAAATCTGCAAAATGCATAGGTGTGAATCCAGCCTTATAGATTGCACTTTAAAAACAAGCACAGTGGCAGCTGCCATATTTCTACCCTGCCATGCTTCTTTTAATCAAATTCCTGCTTTCTCATACCTCTGTCTGCATTGGAGTTCCCAGGTCTACCCATTTGTGCTAATTATACAGCCTAAGCATCAGATTGGCCTTTGGCTTCTCTAATTAATTTAACTTTCTAGAGAATGCAGCAGTCATCTTGCTTGACTTACCAGTGACAACTATGGGGGAAGAGACAGGAACTCTTATCTGGAAGATCAAAATGCAGAAGTCTTTGCAATTGATAAAAAGTCTAAATGTTATGCAACCCTCTGAAGCTTGAAATGTCTGTTTGGGGTGGAGGTATTCTTTAAAAATGGCCGCCAGTGTTAAGTCTGTCTGTCTCATAGGAACCCATTTAAAAGCCACATCAGACCTTATGTGTATTCATGTTGTATAGCTAACCTCTCTTCTTATTGTTCCGTTTTCTCTATTTTTCATAATGAAAAATTCCCCCTCCATCTAATAGCACATGGAGATTTGTAATGATTTGCAGGCATCTTTCTGATTTAGTTACAGAGTAATTGTTCACGTGTGTTAGCGCTGGAATGTATTTTCTCAGTTCAGTGTTAATATGAAACCATGAACCAAACTTGTTTATAATGCATTATAGTTTTGTGACTTTTATGACTGAGATGATGTTACTGTTACATTGCACTGGATATTTCATTCAGTTAATTTTTTTTTTTAAACGTTAAAAAAAATGGCTGGTCATTTTATCAAGCCGACTACACATTTTGTGATTTGTGTTCTCTTACAAAAGACTTTAAGTGGGGGAAATGGGTGATGACCAAATGGCTATTGCACACAGTTAAAGCTGAACTTCACATAAACATCTGGATACACATATAATATGAATATACACCAGGGATCCTCTAACTATGGCCCTCCTGCGGGACTACATATCTCATGTGGCATTGTAAAACTGTGATATTCATAGACATGATGGGAATTGTAGTTCCTGAACAACTGGAGGGCCATGGTTTAAAGATCACTGATATACACTGATCAGCCATAACATTATGACCATCCACCATAACTCATCAGAGCATGGACACCACTAGACCTCTCAAGGTATGCTGTGGTATCTGGCACCAAGCCATCAGTAGCAGATCCTTTAAATCCTGTAAGTTGTAAGGTGGGGCCTCCATGGATGAAACTTGTTTTTATAGCAGATCCTACAGATGCTCAATTGGACTGATATCTCAAACTGGTTGTTGACCATTCTTGAATTCATCAGACCAGGTCACCACCTTCCATCTCTCAATGGTTAAATTCTGATGCTCACATGTCCATTGTAGGTGCTTCTGGCTGTGAACATGGGTTAGCATGGGCATCCTGACCGCTCTAAAGCTACGAAGACCATGCCCTTTAAGCTATACTCTAGTAGTAGCTTTTCTATTTGTTCAGACTACATGGGTCAGTCTTTCCTCCTCGTGCGTCATCGAGTCTTGGCTGTCCATAAGCCTGTTGCTGGATCACTAGTTTTCCTTCCTTTTTGAACACTTTTGGTAGGTCCCGACCACCGCAGCCTAGAAACATCCCATTAGACTTGACGGTTTGGAGATGTTCTAGCCATTACATTTTGGCTTTTGTCAAAGTCACTCAAATCCTTACACTTGTCCATTTTTTCTACTATCAACTTTGGGGGCAACATTTTCACTTGCTGCCTATTATAGCCCACCTATTTTCAGATGCCATTGTAATGAGCTCAATGTTGTTCACTTTACCTGACAGTGATCATAATGTTATTGCTGATCTTTGTGTGTGTGTGTGTGTGTGTATATATATATATATATATAATATACATATATATATATGTATATACACACACATACTGTATACAAGGCTGCAAATAAGAGGGTATGACATTTCTGTCCATCCAGTGCTGAGATTTGAAAATCCCTGCCACAGAGTACAGACCTGTCTGGCAGAGCAGGAGACTTGATTTCCAAGTCTCCTAAAGAATTTGGAGGACAAGTAAACATCTCAAACCTGTTGTGTTCCTGTAACGTGTCCCAGAAGGCTGTGGACATGCACTAGCAATTATGCTGAACGGGCTGATCAGTGAGAGTCCTTAGTGTGTCTTCATTAATATCACTCTGGTGCAGTGTTTATAGCCTGTGAAAAAAACTGAGCTAAAACAAAAAAGCAACACAAAAGGAGGCACTAAAAATGCAGAAAAAAAATTCATAGAATTCACCATTTTTGACCCATATTTAACTCTTGGTAAATTGACCCAACTTTGTGCATGTTCAGCTCTGCCAGCAAGAAATTACTGATTCTTACTGGCAGCCTACCCCAGCCTCCCACGTGGATATGGCCTTAGGTATTAGAAACTCCAATGGTGAGGTCTCTGCACACAAGCTGCCAGCTTCACTCCCTGCCATAGACTTTCTGCTTTCCTTTTTTATTTAACATACAGAGAATGCTACAGGAGGAACAAGTCCGTGCAGCTTATTGGCAGAGCCAGGAGCTCATTAGGGGCTACTGGTGGGTAATTCATTCTTCCCGCATCGATCAGTAACAACTTTGATTCCCCCCGAAAAAATTATAGTTTGGCTTGGGTGTTTACTAGTTTCATTAAACAAAATTCAGGGCTATAAGATCTCCAATTGCGACTCTCACATTGGAATGGTGTCTCAGGGTTTGGAGATCTACCCCTGGAGCTGTTCCTAGTTCTGAACACAAAAGGGCCAGTTTATATCCACGCAAACTGCTGGTTGCCAGATTTTGGTGTTTTTTTGTGTATTCGCTAAATTTCTATTTTAAAAGTCTGCTATTTGTAAATCCATTTCCTTGTGTCTTTGGCACACTTTGTGCAGGTATGGCCAATTTATAAAATGTATGCTGTAAATGTTGAAGCAAACAGGAGTTGCCTGTCCCCTGCTGAAAAAGCTTGCTAAAAAGTTCTCACCGATTTTCATGGTGTTCTTTTGGTTAGCTATTTTTAAAGCTTTTCGCTTTTTGTTACACATCCGTTTTCTACTTTGAGAAAAGTCTGCACTTTTTCACCATTCACCAGTTTGGAATGCAGAACTTTAAAGGCTGCACATTTAAAAACCAAATACAAAAAAACGTAAGTGTTCATAAACCCACAACAGTAAAATCAGTCTGTGCAGTAAAGCATGCTTGTTATACTTACTATGGACCCTAAGGGGTTAATCCTCTGCATTGTGTAAATGCTTTATTAAATATAAAATGTTAAACTTGCATTTAATTTAAAATCCTTAGCAAACATGTATATTGTTTTGTACATCTTTTGTTTACATAGGGATGAGGTTTAAAGGGGTTGTAAAGGAAATTTTTATAATAAGCATCCTTTACCTGCAGACATTCCTCTTTTCACTTCCTCATTGTTCGTTTTTGCTCAGAAGTTGCTCTATTTCTTCTCTGTTCTGTTCACTTCCTGCTTGTCTGATTGTTACTCACCACCGTGATGGGAGGCTTTACTGCGGTGGTCAGTAACGTGCTCGCCCCCTCCTGGGAACTACATCTGTGCGGCAGGACGCTCTCTACGTGTTAGAGACTTCAAGGAGGTGTGAATTACTGGGTGTGCCGCAATGCATACTTGGAAATGTAGTTCTTACATGAACGAGCGCCGCAAACCAGGAAGTGAATGAGAGAACAGAAACTAGAATGCCGGAGGTGATATAGATGAAGGAATTTAATAGGTATTTACTCGTTTTTTAACAGAATCATTACACTATTCTGTCTGTCTACCTTGCAGACATTAATTTTAGGCAAAACATTTTTTTTCTTTTTTAACTCCTTTAAGTTCTCACGGCTACCATGGGTATGAGACAAATCCTGACAATTTGAAAGTCATGGTCCTGGAAAATTTATGTGTAGACTTTCCCGAGAATTTTTTTTAAACCATAAAGAATCGCACAGGCTTTTGAACGAATGCCAGCAAGCTTAGAGGGGGCTTTTGGTTAATCCACCTCCCTCATTTTAAAATGGGCTGGCGCAGAGCAGCCATAGCGCCAGCGAATTTGAATCTGCTGTAGGGAAAGCGATGGAATTAGGGCAGTTTGGAAATTGTACTTTAATTCTGATTGCTGGCTCTTTAGGCAGCTAACCACTTTGCTGCCTTTTTTGTTGCTTTTTGCCATTCATTTTTTTTTTTTGTGGTCGATTTAAGGTTGGCAATCACTTTTAGCTGCACTTCTGCTTCAAGATTCCCCTTCAATTCCTAGAACCAGATCTCCTGGTCAAAGTGGTAACATGTAAAGCGGCAGCCTTAGTGCCGCCTCATCAAAGCACATCAATGAAGGAAAAAATTTACTTATTTACAACATTTTCTGACAGAAAACCTTTTTTCAAAATGTTCGGTCTCTTTTAGTTTTTTGTTTAGCAAAAAAATAAAAAACCCAGCGGTAAATAACCACTTCAATACAGGGCACTTATACCCCCTTTCTGCCCAGACCAATTTTCAGCTTTCAGTGCTCTCACATTTTTAATTAGAATTACTCAGTCATGCAACACTGTACCCAAACAACATTTGTATTATTATTTTTTCTCACACAAATAGAGCTTTCTTTTTGTGGCATTTAATCACCACTGTTTTTTTTTTTTTTTTTTGCGATTTAAGTAAAAAAAAAAAGCGAAATTTTTGAAAAAAAAACCACCTTTTTTTAGTTTCTATTATAACATTTTGCAAATAGTTAACTTTTGTTTATAAATTTGGGCTAAAATGTATACTGCTACATATCTTTGGTAAAAAAATAACCCAAATTAGTGTACCGTATTTGCCGGCGTATAAGACGACCCCCTAATTTTCCAGCCAAAATGTTGGTTTTGGGATATACTCGTCGTATAAGACTACCCCCTTCCTACTAGTCATGCCTCGCCTCACGGTGCCACCATTACATGCCAGACTGTGTCACTACATGCCAGACTGTGCCCCATTACATGCCAGACTGTGCCCCAGTACATGCCAGACTGTGCCCCAGTACATGCCAGACTGTGCCCCAGTACCTGCCAGACTGTGCCCCATTACATGCCAGACTGTGCCCTTACCTTATCCCAAGACATGCAGAATTGCGGCCGTACGATTTTTCAAAAGCCGCGCCTTCTAATTCTTCCGTTCCCAGGAGGCACTGTGTTCAGTGTTCGCCTATCATGGAGGCCCTCTCGTCCGAGGACGAGAGGGCCTCCGTGATAGGTGGACACTAAACACAGGACGAGAGGGTCTCTGTGATAGGCGGACACTGAACACAGTGCCTCCTGGGAAGCTGAGTGTTTCTGCCTATCACGGAACAGAAGACGTAGGAGGCGCGGCTTTTGAAAAATCGTACGGCCGCGATTCTGGTATAAGGTAAGGTTAGGTAACCAGCGTATAAGACGACCCCCGACTTATAAGAAGATTTTAAGGGGTTAGAAAGTCGTCTTATACGCCGGAAAATACGGTATATTATTTGGTTTGCATGATTGTTAGTCTACAAGCTATGGTGCAAATCGCTAACAATTGATCACACCTGGTGTATTGATCTTATTTCTTGAGGCCCTGAAATGTCAGGAAAGTACAAAAGTACTCCCCAATGACCCCTTTTTGGAAAGTAGACAGTCCAATGTATTTAGTAAGAGGCATGGTGAGTTTTTTAAAGTTGTAATTTTTTTCCCACAAGAAAACTGAAAATTGGCCTGGGCAGGAAGGAGGTAAAAGTGCCCGGTATTGAAAGGGTTAAATGACGTGCAACACTGTACCCATATTCAATTTTTATAATTTTTTGAGAAGGTGACAAGTGTATTTTTCCCCAAAGAGTTGAACAAATACCATGTGATATAAAAACAATTGCAACACCCATCATTTTTTTCCTCTAGGACTTCTTTAAAAAAAATAAAAAATATATATATTAAATGTTTGGGGGTTTTAAGTAATTTTTTCGCAAAAAGTACAGATTTTTAAATCTAAAAAAAAACTGGCAGAAAAGGCCTGGTCTTCAAGCGGTTAATGCTCCCACCAAATATAAGTGTATGAAAAAAATCCAATAATATACAGTGAGGGAAAAAAGTATTTGATCCCCTGCTGTTTTGTATGTTTGCCCGTTGACAAAGAAATGATCAGTCTATAATTGTAATGGTAGTTTTATTTTAACAGTGAGAGACAGAATAACATTACAAAAATCCAGAAAAACATTTAAATGATTTGCATTTTAGTGAGTGATATAAGTATTTGACTCCTTCCCAAAACATCACTTAGTACTTGGTGGCAAAACCCTTGTTGGCAATCACAGAGGTCAGACGTTTCTTGTAGTTGGCCACCAGGTTTTCACACGTCTCAGGAGGGATTTCGTCCCACTCCTCTTTGCAGATCCTCTCCAAGTCATTAAGCTTTTGAGGCTGAGGTTTGGTAACCTCAAACCTTCAGCTCGCGCCACATATTTTTTATGGGCTTAAGGGCTGGAGACTGGCTAGGCTACTCCAGGACCTTAATGTATTTCTTCTTGAGCCACTCCTTTGTTGCTTTGGCCGTGTGTTTTGGATCATTGTCATGCTGGAATACCCATCCACAACCCATTTTCAATGCCCTGGCTGAGGGAAGGAGGTTCATGGTTTGATGGGACATGGCCCCATCCATCGTCCCTTTTGATGCAGTGAAGTTGTCCTGTCCCCTTAGCAGAAAAACACTCCCAAAGCATAATGTGTTCATCTCCATATTTGATGATGGGGATGGTGTTCTTGGGGTCATAGGCAGCATTCCTCCTCCTTCAAACACAGTGAGTTTGAGTTGAGGCCAAAAGGCTAGATTTTGGACTCATCTGACCACAACACTTTCACCCAGTTCTCATTCAGATGTTCATTAGCAAACTTCAGACGGGCTGTACATGTGCTATCTTGAGCAGGGGGAACTTTGCGGGAGCTGCAGGATTTCAGTCCTTCAAGGCGTAGTGTTTAACCGATTGTTTTCTTGGTGACTATGGTCCCAGCTGCCTTGAGATCATTGACCAGATTCTCCGGTGTAGTTCTGGACTGATTCCTCGCCGTTCCCACGATCATTGAAACTCCACGAGGTGAGATCTTGCATGGAGCCCCAGACCGAGGGAGATTGACGGTTATTTGTGTTTCTTCCATTTGTGAATAATCGCACCAATTGTTGTCACCCTCTCACCAAACTGCTTGGTGATGGTCTTGTAGCCTAGTGGTTCTCAACCTCAGTCCTCAAGTACCCCCAATGGGCCATGCTTTTGGAACTTCCCTTAGATAAAATAACTCTTATCAATACCATGTCATTGTTATTGATTTAAAGCAGCTGTACAAAGTAAAGGAAAACCTGAAAACATGGCCCACTGGGGGTACATGAGGACTGAAGTTGAGAACCACTGTTGTAGCCCATTCCAGCCTTGTGTAGGTCTACAATCTTGTCCCTGACACCCTTGGATAGCTCTTTGGTCTTGGCCATGGTGGAGAGATTAGAATTGGATTGATTGTGTCTGAGGACAGGTGTCTTTTCTACAGGTAACAAGCTGAGATTAGTAGCACTCCCTTTAAGAAAGTGCTCCTCAGCTCTTTCCCTGTATACAAGACACCTGGGAGCCAGAAATCTTGCTCATTGATAGGGGATCAAATACTTATTTCACTCATTAAAATGCAAATCAATTTATAACTTTTTTTTAAATCTGTTTTGCTGGATATTTTTGTTGTTATTGTGTCTCTCACTGTTAAAATAAACCTACCATTAAAATGATAGACTAATCATTTCTTTGTTATTGGGCAAACATACAAAATCAGCAGGGGATCTTTTTTACACTCACTGTGTGTGTGTGTAAATATATATGGCTTTTTTCAGCTGGAACTAACCTCTGGCTCAGGCCCTCTGCTCCCTGCTCACCACTATCACTTGTAAACACAGAAGTCGGACTGTGGCTCCCACAGATCTGATCTCCTGAGTGGCTTCCACTGAATGCAGGATGGAGACAATGTATATGCAGGTGCCTGGGATCAGTGCCAATACCCCTACTGGATGATCTCTCTGCAAGTGAGAGAGGTGGAGCCAACTACAGTGTGTAGTGGGTACTAGAGCTGACTGTGTCATTTAGTTTAATACAGCAACAAAAGTAAAACATGTGGACAATGGTGGAACTTTTACGAGGGGGAGGAGAAGATGGAGGCAGTGGAGGGGGGATTGAATGTAGAGATCAGAGCTGAAGAGGGGTGAAAATGAGTTGTGGATGGGGGATACAGAAGTAAGCGGCTGTGGAAGAAGTCTGAACTCTGCACTCTGTATGTAGTGCACCCCTAAAATCTGCACTATGTATGTAGCACACCCCCGAACTCTGCACATAATGCACTCCTGGTATTTAATGCCCCTTTTGACCCTTCTATTGTTAGTGAAATTTTACCACACCTACTATTTGATGAGGTTTGGAGGTGTGTGTGTGTGAGGGGGAGGGGTTTTTGGGGGGGGGGGGGGTCATGGTTGAGTTTTTGCACCTATCTTCTGAGGGAAAAAAGATATATATACACTGCTTTTACTTTAGAATAGTTCATCAAACTTGTGTGCAGAAATCTTCAATGTGCATAAAACACCCAGTGAATCTTCTGTAAGAAAACCAAAACCAAAAATAAATCTTTATACATGGCAATCTCTTCACCCCACTTGGAAAACCCACTCACCAGAAGTGTGGGCCAAGGCCACCACAGCATGAATAGGAAGTAGGATGATAATCTTGCACTGCTTGAACTCCTTCTCAAGTATTAATCCTCCACCACTCACACTCATTGCTCCTTCAAACTCTAGGATGGATGTTAATATTATGCAGGAAAGAAAGGCTTCAAAATAGCGTGAGACCATAATTCAAGTTTTTATTATAAACATAAAATGCTACTTACAAAGACCCAGTAGATAGATCGCAGGCACATCAAATTATAGTGCAAGCAGGTGGCAGCTGTGTAAATGCACTCGGCATATACAGAGTTGCAGCCTTGAATCAGCTGTTCGCTGCCCAACTCTGCTCAACTTGTGCAATATTAGGACACAGCTCCATGACAAAGTCCATTTGGGACGAAACGTGTTGGGCCAGAACCTGGTAGAGAGGAGCTGTGAATGCAGGTAGTGGAGGATTATTCCCTGGGATGGAGTGCAAGCAGTGCAAAATTATCATCCTACTTGCTATTCATGCTTTATTCAAAGTGTCTCACAGTGCCGTGGTAGTTCATTGAAAACTACAAGCCGTTAGCTGCAAAGGATGCCTGACCTTCTGGTTTTCCATGCACAGAGGACTGTGAATGAGTGATCTGGCTGGGTGGGCAGAGCCCTGCATGACAGTGCATTTATACCATGTTACACCCTGAATATGGGTGTAACATGTTATGAAAGGTGAACTTATCCTTTAACCTCTTGCCACCCACGCTATAGCCAAAGATGGCTACAGCGCAGGCCTAAATTGCCAGTTGGGGGTCCATGTACATCCTCCCATACATTAGCTGCCTGCAGGGCACACAAGGCTCACTCTGTGATTAGCGAGTCAATGAGTCCCAAGGAGAGTAGTAATGTGGCGTGTGTAGTGTGCTGCAGCAAACAGTGGGTGTGGAAAAACTGCATTAACAGATGGGAGGGGCTTTTGGGGCAAAGTTAAACAAACACCAGGCTTACCTTTACCTACTGTATATGATGTGCTTTGATCGCTGTGCCACAAGCAAGATTCCCACAGACACATACACAATATTGTCAAAAGTATTGGGACGCCTGCCTTTACACACGCATGAACTTTAATGGCATCCCAGTCTTAGTCCGTAGTGTTCAATATTCAGTTGGCTCACGTTTTGCAGCTATAACAGCTTCAACTCTTCTGGGAAGGCTGTCCACAAGGTTTAGAAGTGTGTCTATGGGAATGTTTGACCATTCTTCCATAAGCCCATTTGTGAGGTCAGGCACTGATGTTGGACGAGAAGGTCTGGCTCGCAGTCTCCGCTCTAATTCATCCCAAACTCACTCATCCATGTCTTTATGGACCTTGCTTTGTGCACTGGTCCAAATCATTTATTGGAGGGGGGATTATGGTGTGGGGTTATTTTTTCAGGGGTTGGGCTTTGCCCCTTTAGTTCCAGTGAAGGGAACTCTTAAAGGGGTTGTAAACCTTCGTGTTTTTTCACTTTAATGCATCCTATGCATTAAGGTGAAAAAACACCTTGCACTCTCCGGCCCCCCTGAGCCCCTGTTTTACTTACCTGAGCCCCTAACTTCCATGGGCTCGATCCCGCATCGCTTTCCAAACGGCTTATCTCCCACTGCTGTCAATCAAATCAATGACGTGGCGCACCAGGGGCGGGCGGAGTCATACACTCGGCGGCTATGGCCACCGAGTGTATCACATGGGAGCGTGCCCGCAAGGTAACCCCCTCAGGAGAGAGCTTCCCAGAGGGGATTAGCTCCTGCGGGGAGGAGCCGAGAGAGCCGCAGTGGGACCCCAGAAGAGGACGATCGGGGCCACCAGTGCACAAAGCAAGGTCCATAAAGACTGAGTCAGAGCTGCAAAACTGTGCATCTTATATATATATATATATATATATATATATATATATATATATATATATTTATATATATTTCTCTGAAGTTCAGCTTTAGTGCCAGTTCACACCGGAACATGGTATGCGTACTTGTGCGATTCAGAGTGATTTTCAAAATTGCACTGGATTGCACCAAAAGTAGTGCATACACTACTTTTAAAAAATGCACTGCAACTGGATTGCATGGTACTACAGTGCCATGTGATCCGATGCAGGCAAACACACTGTATTTGCGGTCTGTTTGGGTTGTCATTAGAAATACATTGACATCTTCAGCAGATTGCATGCCTAGTGCATTTTTAGCACAGAGTGGGAAAAGTGCATGTAGCATAACACTTTCCTCTAACAATGACATGGCATTGCATAGCATAGCATAGAGTTTAAGGTTCAGTAAGGTGGAATAATTAAGGGTATATTGGTAAGTTAGACTTAAACTTTCAGGACTTAACAATTCTCCAGGGTCTCTCCCTTCCTCTGGAACTCCCTACCCCAATCGCTCTGGCTATCTGCTACTCTGTCTGCCTTTCGGTTATCTCTGAAAACTCACCTCCTCAGGCAGGCCTATCCCACTTGCACCTAATAAACTGTACTTTTATTTTCTATATACATTCATCCCACACAGTTATTACCCTTTGTATAACTTGCTGCCTGCCATTTTAGATTGTAAGCTTTCATGAGCAGGGCCCGTCTTGTACTGATTTGTATTATAACTGTACCGTGTCCCTTTCTTTTGGTAAAAGCTGCGTAAACTGTTGGTGTTATATTAATTCTGTATAAAAATAATAATCATTTCTAAATTTAATTTGTGCAGAAAATTCCCATGTCCAAAAATACAATGCCAACTCAATGCCATCTAAAATGAATGAATCATTTGTTACTAGGGGCATCACTAGTCCCACTTCCCTGGGCTACATGCCCTGGACTTTTCAACAAGGGCCCTGATCCTTGGTATATAGAAATCTCTCCCAACGGTCTCAGAGACGTCTCTATCCAGTGCCTCTTCATTTGCCATCGTACCCACTGTTTACCATGGTGCACTGTGCCCACCACATTCCTTTCCTGTAGTACTGAGTCTGTCCAGGGGTGCTGAAGCCTTTTTGGGGATATCCTTGGTTATATCTTTGTGTACATCTTTTGTATGCTTGCCATATACAGCTATTACAAGCGTTGAAAATGTATACAGGTGAAACTCAAAAAATTAGAATATCGTGCAAAAGTTCATTTATTTCACTAATACAGCTTAAAAGGTGAAACTAATATACGATAAAGACTCATTACATGCAAAGCAAGATAGTTCAAGCTGTGATTTGTCATAATTGTGATGATTATGGCTTACAGCTCTTGAAAACCCCAAATCCACAATCTCAGAAAATTTTTATATTGGGAAAAGGTGCAATATTCTAGGCTCAGTGTCCCACTCTAATCATCTAATTAAGCCATAACACCTGCAAAGGGTTCCTGAGCCTTTAAACGGTCTCTCAGTCTGGTTCAGTAGGAATCACAATCATGGGAAAGACTGCTGACCTGACAGTTGTGCAGAAAACCATCATTGACACCCTCCATGAGGAGGGAAAGCCTCAAAAGGTAATTGCAAAAGAAGTTGGATGTTCCCAAAGTGCTGTGTCAAAGCACATTAATAGAAAGTTATGTGGAAGGGAAACGTGTGGAAGAAAAAGGTGCACAAGCAGCAGGGATGACGGCAGCCTGGAGAGGATTGTCAGGAAAGGGCCATTCAAAGGCAGGGCCGCTGATAGAAATCATGGGGCCCCGTACATCCTACCTGGCGGGGCCCCTTTGCAGCCCCACCCTCAACTCCGCCCCTGGCCCCTCCCCCATACCCGCCTTGAAACAAAGTGCAGGAACAGACTGGATGAAGTACATATATTTGATCCAGCCTGCCCGTGCCACCCTGCTGCAGTAAATGTACAGAGGGTGGGCAGCAAGCAGTTAAAAGGAAGAGGTTGGGTCTGATCTGAGCGATGGATCTAAATGGACCTGTGTCCATTTACACCTGCCTACCTCTAATCCGATCCGCTAAACCAGGGATCCTCAAACTACGGCCCACCAGCTGTTGTAGAACTACACATCCCATGAGGCATTGTTACACACTGATATTCACAGACATGACTAGGCATCATGGGAATTGTAGTTCCTGAACAACTGGAGGGCCATAGTTTGAAGACCCATGCGCTAAACAAAACAGAAAGGGATCTGTTCCCCTCCGTCTAGCGGATCGGATTGGAGGGCAGTCGGGTGTAAGCGGACAGCTGGTTTGTTTACACCTACCGCCCTTAGAGTAGAGTGGGCTGTGTCCGTGTCTGCTCGGCATAAGCTGAGTGGACACGGACCTGTCATCAACCCACTCCATTCAGCTGGGATCAGTGGACACTGGACAGATTCCCCGCTGAACCAAGCAGATTCTACCCAGTCTTAAAGCCTTCATTGCAAACAGCAACACAGGGAGCTTAAAATCATCAGCATTATAAGACATGACCAATGACCAATAAGCTACAAAATCTGCACCCAACAGCCATGTCATGTAACACACAGTGAGAGAGAATCTGCTGTCTGCTGCCTGTGTGTTACATATAGATATGTATGGTGGCATTAAAGGAATGTACAGATATTGTTATATTCACCCACCCCCAGCAGTAGCCACAAATTCCAGCTTCCTCCTCTGCCTCTGGACTCTGTCAGCTGCCTGACTCCGCCCACCTCACACTCTCTATCTCTTACGGGCCAACTACAGAGAGGGGAGCTGAACAGATGAAAGATCACTCCGCATCAGCGGGAAGCAAACAAGCGACCACATCTGCAGGCTGACAGGTAATACGTGCAAGGAGCGGAGCGGGCGCTGGCTGCAGTGCTGCGCATGCGCCCGAAGCTAAGAAAAAAGTCCCTCCACTCCAACATCAGGGGCCCGGAAAATCATAGCAATTATACACCCCCCTAAGCTAGTAGAATCGGCTTAGCGGAGGTGTAATTCAGCCATTTTTTTTTTTTAATTCTGCGCTGTCTGAGACTGCGAGGCTGCCCGGGCCCCCGGAGGATGTCGGGCCCGGTACATCAGGGCTGGCTGTACTGGCCTATCAGCGGCCCTGTTCAAAGGTGTTGGGGATTTTCACAAGGAGTGGACTGAGGCTGGCGTCAGTGCATCAAGAGCACCACACACAGACGGATCCTGGACATGGGCTTCAAATGTCATATTCCTCTTGTCAAGCCACTCCTGAACAACAACAACAACAGAAGCGTCTTACCTGGGCTAAAGAAAAACAGACCTGGTCTGTTGCTCAGTGGTCCAAAGTCCTCTTTTCTGATGAGAGCAAATTTTGCATCTCATTTGGAAACCAAGGAGCCGGAGTATGGAGGAAGAATGGAGAGGCACACACTGCAAGATGCTTGAAGTCCAGTGTGAAGTTTCCACAGTCTGTGTTGGATTGGGGAGCCATGTCATCTGCTGGTGTTGGTTCACTGTGCTTCATTAAGTCCGGGGTCACCGCAGCCGTCTACCAGGGGATTATGGAGCACTTCATGCTTCCTTCGGCAGACAAGCTCTATGGGGATGCTGACTTCATTTTCCAGCAGGACTTGGCACCTGCCCACACTGCCAAAAGCACCAAAACCTGGTTCAATGACCGTGGGATTACTGTGTTTGATTGGCCAGCAAACTCGCCTGATCTGAACCCCATACAGAATCTATGGGCAATGCCAAGAGAAAGATGAGAGACATGAGACCCAACAATGCAGAAGAGCTGAAGGCCGCTATTGAAGCATTCTGGTCTTCCATATCAGCAGTGCCACAGGCTGATAGCTTCCATGCCACGCCGTATTGAGGCAGTAATTGCTGCAAAAGGGGCCCAAACCAAATACTGAGTACATATGCATGCTTATACTTTTCAGGTCTGATATTGTTCTATGTACAATCCTTGTTTTATTGATTGCATGTAATCAGGGCTGCCATCAGGAATTATGGGGCCCCTTACACAGCTTCAGGCATGGGCCCCCTGGAGAAGAGAACCGGGGGGGGGGGGGTGCTGCCGCCTGAAATTGAGAAGCGGGGAGGCTGCCACGAATTGAGGAGCGGGGGCCTTTACAAAAAAATAAGAAATAAAGAAAAATATATATAAAAAAGGGGGGTAGGCCCTGGGGACCTCTGGCTGGGCTCTTTAATAAAAAGAAAATATATATATATAAAAAATATATATTTTAATTTATTTCTTTTTAAAAAGGGGGGTTGCCATCTGGGGCCCTGGGGACCTCTGGGCCCTTTAATAAAATACACACATATATATATATATACACACACACAATTTTTTTTTTTTTTTTTTAAATTACAAAAAAGGGGGGTTGCCATCCGGGACCTCTGGGCCCTTTAATAATAAAAAAGAAACCTCTGGGCTCTTTAATAAAAAATACATAAATAAAAAAATATAAAAAAAATAAAAATAATCATTTATAAAAAAAAGGGGGGGGGGGTTGCCATCCAGGGCCCTGGGGACCTCTGGGCCCTTTAATAAAAAATAAATAAAAAAAAGGGGGTTTGCTACATGGGGCCCTGGGAACCATGGCTTTGGCCAATTATGGCTCTCCATTTTTTGCAAGCTGTGATTGGCCAAGCATGCAGGTCAGTGCACTGCAATGCCGCAGTGAATTATGGGCCGTGACACGCCACTCGAATTTGGCGCGAATGGCCCATAACGTTTGTAATTAGACGAACGGTAAAACATACAATGTTCGAGTCGAACATGAGTTCGACTTGAACATGAAGCTCATCCCTAGTGCCATTACCGGTGGCTCCCGTGCGCAATCACAGCACCTGAGCCACGATACCCGGAGGTAACTCCGGGACGACATGTCGGGGGCCGGAGGGGGAGACCTGGACCGCTGGGGGGGCTTCGATCTGAGGTAAGTAATACAAAATGAGCTAGTATGCTAGGCATACTATCTCATTATGCCTTTGTCTTACAGGGTGTATTTTTAAAAAAAAAATTGGAGGAGGGTTTACTTCCTCTTTAAGTTGCATTAGTGGAATAAATGAACTTTTGCACGATATTCACCTTTTTCGAGTTTCACCTGTATATTGGGCAATGGCACCATCTAGTGTTTAATAATTATATTTTATCTTATAGTAAAGTGTGGAAGTATCTTCTCTGAGCACTTACACTTAGCTGAAGGATACCTCACTCTAGCTTCCGCCAATCAGGTGACTTAAATTTTCTCTAGCACCACCATAGCTTGATGGGGAAGATTTATCAGTCCCCTGCCACACAGCGAGGCTTTGCAATAAATAGACAGGTCATGCAAAAGATTTACTTTGAGCTGGTGGCAAAACTATAGCCATGGAAGCCCATGCAGCTGATACGGGGCCTGGGGGTGGTATAAAAGCACTGGAGGGAAGCTGCTGAAGCAAATTTAACAAAATCTGTGTGCATGTTAAGATACTGCATATCCAGTATCTTATCATTAGGGTCTGGAGAGGGTGCAGAGTACAGGGACCTTAACCCCTGTTTAGGTCAGACATATGGGAGGAGTACTCATGACAGTAGGTCGTCATGGCTCCTTCAATGTCTCTGTGCAGCCAGCAGTATTCGTTTAGCCGCTGCAAAGGACGTTTTTTTTTGTGCAAAAAACAGGTCCTCCTCCCCATCTGGAAGTAGATTTAGGCTGGGTTCACACTGGTGCGATTGCAGACATCGCATGTGATTCGCACAGCATTCCTGTGCACATCACCTGCAATGTCTGTGCGGAGAGATTTCAGCCATGCAGTTTGTATGGCTGATATCGCATTCGCACCAAGATGGTGCAGAACCCTTTTTTTTCCCTCCACACCTGAATCACATTGCATGGGTGTTCACACCCATGCGATGCGACTCTGACAATCGCACTGTGTTCTGCGATCTGTTTCAGGGTGTCGCTAAGATAACATTGACACCTGCAGAACATTGCATGGACGTTGTGCGATTGCTTAGAGTGCGATGCGGGGAAGTGCAGCAAATCTTGTGTGTTTCCCGCATTGCACCAGTGTGAACCGAGATGTATTGCCTACTAGACCACAACATTTAAAGTAGAACTATAAGCAAAACTTTTTCTTCATTTTGGATAGAGTAAGGGAAAGTTATAACTTCTGTAAGATTTTTTTTATTTTTTTTACTATCTGTGTCCCATTGCAGAGATTTCTCTTCACTTCCTGTCCTATAGCCAAACAGGAAGTGAGGGAAATTTCTTGGGGACCCCCAGTAACCAGAACTAGTGTCCCCATTAGAAGATTACTTTTCTAGGGACAACCCAAAATTTGGGATTTTCTCTTACTTTCATTTTCAATGATAATGGTGCACAGGACAAATGTGCAGTGCGGGCAAGCTGTGAAGCCGCAAGCTGTCAAAGCCGGGCTCCCACAATTGCAATGCCTAGCGCCGCGGAGAGGAGCGAGGCTTTGGGCGGCCGGATCGCTGGACCGTGGGACATGTGTAGCTGCTGACCTTTAAATGGGTGGAACTACGCTTTAATTATTCAATTCAGAGTATTGTGCCCAGGAAAATGTCTCCAGGAAGTTGAATGACCCTTTTCCTAAAATACATAATCCAGTTTAATAATTATTAAGCACAGTTTATATGCAAACCCCATTATCTACAGTGGGGGAAAAAAAAATTTGATCCCCTGCTAATTTTGTACGTTTGCCCACTGACTAAGAAATGATCAGGCTATAATTTTAATGGTAGGTTTATTTTAACAGTAAGAGACAGAATAACAATACAAATATCCAGAAAAATACATTTCAAAAAAGTTATGAATTGATTTGCATTTTAATGAGTGAAATAAGTATTTGATCCGCTATCAGTCAGCAACATTTCTGGCTCCCAGGTGTCTTCTATACAGATAACAAGCTGAGATTGGGAGCACTCTCTTAAAGAGAGTGCTCCTAATCTCAGCTTGTCACCTGTATAAAGGATATGATGAAGGATGGGAGGTTATATAAAGGATATGCCTTTTGTATATGGCCAATATTTTGGCTAAGACCAAGAACATTCCTTTCTGTAAACAGCTGCTAATAACATATACATATAAATATGTTAACGGTCACCTTTTTTTTTTTTTTTTTTAAATCCACTCCCTTCCATAGCTCCCTCAATACACTAACCTGTGGCACATCTGGAAGGTCTTTATTTACCATCAATTATGGTTGTACAGTAATCCATTCCCCCCTGTACAGCTCCCTTACCCAACACAACTTCCCACAGAAGAGATCGCCCCTCCTTAGTCCAGCAACCCCTAATACAGATATTCTTCCTTTAGTACAGCTCTAATTTTACTGCTCTTTTCCATTTGTACAGTGCCTCTTAAGGCTGCATTCACACCTGAACGCGGCGTATTTTACCGCGATTTGCAGCGACAAACTGCAGCGTTTTTTACCGTGGTTTTCGCTGGAGGGGTGATTTACACATTGTCGGCTATGGCCAAACGCCGAAGCCGTCTGAAAAAAAGGGTCAGAGACTTGTTTTGAGCTTCAGGCGTACGGTGTTTCGGCGTTCGGCGTTCTCCATAGCCGACAATGTTAAATCACCCCTCCAGCGTATTTCAGGCTGCAATAGCGTCGCGCTACAGGCGACAAAACGCCTAGGTGTGAATGGAGCCTAATACAGACCTCCCTCCCCCAGTACAGGTCCTCCACTTCTTAGTACTGCTACTCTCTACATATTAGTACATCTCTCCCCAAGTACAGATCACCCCTCCATCAGCACAGTTCCCCCTGTACAGATCCCCCTCAAACCCTTTAGCACAGCTCCACTCAGTACAGATCTCCTGCTCCAGTACAGCTCCCTTTAGTGTATACCCCCTCCTTGTACAGCTCCCCCAGTACAGATCACCCCCCTCTCCAGCACAGTTCCTCCCAGTACAGATCCCCCCTCCTCAAACCCTTTAGCACACAGCTTCACTCAGTACAGATCTCCCCTTTTTATTACTACCACTCAATATCCATCCACCCCCTTAGTACAGCTCCTCCCCCAGTACCGAACCAGCCCCCTTCCCCCAGTAAAGCTCCTACAGAACTGATTACTTATGTTATTAGTGCTTTTCCACACTTTCATTATTAAATCAGCAGGCTGGGAGATGGCATCGCTGTATTTCTTCTTACAAAGAAAGTGATGTCACCAAAGTACCTAGCGGTGCTGTCTGGCTGAGGTGTAAACATCATTAATGTGGCTGATTATAATTACAAATCAGTTGGCAGCAGGCCCGGACTGGGACAAAAAATAGGCCCGGGCATTTTAGACTGAGCAGCCCGGGGGGGGGGGGGGGGCACGCGGCGGGGGTTAATGATGGAATGCGGCATTATAGGCGTTTTTAAAGGTGACCTATTTTTTTACATTAGAAATCTCAAAAATGATGGCAAATTATGAAAAACCATAAAAAAAATAAATTAAAAAATGTAATTGCTTGCATTGCATTGTGGACAATCCACAACTTGTGGCAGGTGACGTGGCCAGTGGACAATCCACAACTTGTGGCAGGTGACGTGGCCAGGTGATTTGGCAAGTGGATAATCCACAACTTGTGGCAGGTGTCGTGGTCAGGTGACGTGGCAAGTGGACAATCCACAACTTGTGGCAGGTGACGTGGCCAGTTGACGTGGCAGGTGACATGGCCAGGTGATGTGGCCAGGTGACGTGGCAAGTGGACAATCCACAACTTGTGGCAGGTGACATGGCCAGTTGACGTGGCAGGTGTCGTGGCAAGTGGACAATCCACAACTTGTGGCAGGTGACATGGCCAGTTGACGTGGCAGGTGACGTGGCCAGGTGATGTGCCAGGTGACGTGGCAGGTGACGTGGCCAGGTGACATGGCAAGTGGACAATCCACAACTTGTGGCAGGTGACGTGGCCAGGTGACGTGACAAGTGGACAATCCACAACTTGTGGCAGGTGTCGTGGTCAGGTGACGTGGCAAGTGGACAATCCACAACTTGTGGCAGGTGACATGGCCAGTTGACGTGGCAGGTGACGTGGCCAGGTGATGTGGCAGGTGACATGGCAGGTGACGTGGCCAGGTGACATGGCAAGTGGACAATCCACAACTTGTGGCAGGTGACGTGGCCAGTGGACAATCCACAACTTGTGGCAGGTGGCATGGCCAGGTGACATGGCAGATGACGTGGCAAGTGGACAATACACAACTTGTGGCAGGTGACGTGGCCAGTTGACGTGGCAGGTGACGTGGCCAGTGGACATTCCACAACTTGTGGCAGGTGACGTGGCCAGGTGATGTGGCAGGTGACGTGGCCAGGTGACATGGCAAGTGGACAATCCACAACTTGTGGCAGGTGACGTGGCCAGGTGACGTGGCAGGTGATGTGGCCAGGTGATGTGGCAGGTGACGTGGCCAGGTGACATGGCAAGTGGACAATCCACAACTTGTGGCAGGTGACGTGGCCAGGTGACGTGACAAGTGGACAATCCACAACTTGTGGCAGGTGTCGTGGTCAGGTGACGTGGCAAGTGGACAATCCACAACTTGTGGCAGGTGACATGGCCAGTTGACGTGGCAGGTGACGTGGCCAGGTGATGTGGCAGGTGATGTGGCAGGTGACGTGGCAGGTGACGTGGCCAGGTGACATGGCAAGTGGACAATCCACAACTTGTGGCAGGTGACGTGGCCAGGTGACGTGGCCAGTGGACAATCCACAACTTGTGGCAGGTGGCATGGCCAGGTGACATGGCAGATGACGTGGCAAGTGGACAATACACAACTTGTGGCAGGTGACGTGGCCAGTTGACGTGGCAGGTGACGTGGCCAGTGGACATTCCACAACTTGTGGCAGGTGACGTGGCCAGGTGATGTGGCAGGTGACGTGGCCAGGTGACATGGCAAGTGGACAATCCACAACTTGTGGCAGGTGACGTGGCCAGGTGACATGGCAGATGACGTGGCAAGTGGACAATACACAACATGAAGCAGGTGACGTGGCAAGTGGACAATCCACAACTTGTGGCAGGTGACGTGGCCAGGTGATGTGGCAGGTGACGTGGCCAGGTGACGTGGCCAGTGGACAATCCACAACTTGTGGCAGGTGGCGTGGCCAGGTGACATGGCAGATGACGTGGCAAGTGGACAATACACAACTTGAAGCAGGTGACGTGGCAAGTGGACAATCCACAACTCGTGGCAGGTGATGTGGCCAGTTGACGTGGCAGGTGACGTGGCCAGTGGACATTCCACAACTTGTGGTAGGTGACGTGGCCAGGTGATGTGGCAGGTGACGTGGCAGGTGACGTGGCCAGGTGACATGGCAAGTGGACAATCCACAACTTGTGGCAGGTGACGTGGCCAGGTGACGTGGCCAGTGGACAATCCACAACTTGTGGCAGGTGGCGTGGCCAGGTGACATGGCAGATGACATGGCAAGTGGACAATACACAACTTGAAGCAGGTGACGTGGCAAGTGGACAATCCACAACTTGTGGCAGGTGACATGGCCAGTTGACGTGGCAGGTGACGTGGCCAGTGGACATTCCACAACTTGTGGCAGGTGACGTGGCCAGGTGATGTGGCAGGTGACATGGCAAGTGGACAATCCACAACTTGTGGCAGGTGACGTGGCCAGGTGACGTGGCCAGTGGACAATCCACAACTTGTGGCAGGTGGCGTGGCCAGGTGACATGGCAGATGACATGGCAAGTGGACAATACACAACTTGAAGCAGGTGACGTGGCAAGTGGACAATCCACAACTTGTGGCAGGTGACATGGCCAGTTGACGTGGCAGGTGACGTGGCCAGTGGACATTCCACAACTTGTGGCAGGTGACGTGGCCAGGTGATGTGGCAGGTGACATGGCAAGTGGACAATCCACAACTTGTGGCAGGTGACGTGGCCAGGTGACGTGGCCAGTGGACAATCCACAACTTGTGGCAGGTGGCGTGGCCAGGTGACATGGCAGATGACATGGCAAGTGGACAATACACAACTTGAAGCAGGTGACGTGGCAAGTGGACAATCCACAACTTGTGGTAGGTGACATGGCCAGGTGATGTGGCAGGTGACGTGGCCAGGTCACGTGGCCAGTGGACAATCCACAACTTGTGGCAATTGACGTGGCCAGTTGATGTGGCAGGTGACGTAGCCAGTGGACAATCCACAACTTGTGGCAGGTGACGTGGCCAGGTGACGTGGCAGGTGATGTGGCCAGGTGACGTGGCAGGTGACGTGGCCAGGTGACATGGCAAGTGGACAATCCACAACTTGTGGCAGGTAACGTGGCCAGGTGACGTGGCCAGTGGACAATCCACAACTTGTGGCAGGTGACGTGGCCAGGTGATTTGGCAAGTGCATAATCCACTTGTGGCAGGTGACGTGGCAAGTGGACAATCCACAACTTGTGGCAGGTGTCGTGGTCAGGTGACGTGGCAAGTGGACAATCCACAACTTGTGGCAGGTGACGTGGCCAGTTGACGTGGCAGGTGACGTGGCCAGTGGACAATCCACAACTTGTGGCAGGTGATGTGGCCAGGTGACGTGGCAGGTGATGTGGCCAGGTGATGTGGCAGGTGACGTGGCCAGGTGACATGGCAAGTGGACAATCCACAACTTGTGGCAGGTGACGTGGCCAGGTGACGTGGCCAGTGGACAATCCACAACTTGTGGCAGGTGGCGCACTTGGCCAGCTCAGTGGCCTTTTTGCAGGACATTAGAGCAGCCCGGGGGGCAAATGCATTCTTGCAACCCAGCCCAGTCCGCCCCAAGGGCCTTGGTACACATCTGGGTAGAAGTGACATGCGGGCCGCCGAGGGCCGTTCGCGGGCCGCGATCGGCCCGCGGGCCGCCAAGGGCCATTCGCGGGCCACTACCGGCCCGCGGGCCGCCGCGGCCCACCGGGCATATGCCCGGTATGCCCTATGGCCAGTCCGGGCCTGGTTGGCAGATACTGTAGTTCACATTTGTGCATTTAAAGTGTCTATTTAGCTGTTTGCCTGAAGTTAAGCTTTAAACTGAGATTTCAAATATATCATCTTGTTATTTATTCAGTTCAGAGTTGTGTGCTCAGGATATTTTGTCCAGGAAGTTGAATTGTGACCTTTTTTTTACATAAATAATCCAGTATATTAATTATTAAGCAGGGTTTATATACAAATCTCATTAACTACTTTTAGCACATCTAGTTAAAGTAATACTAAATGATTGATTAAAAAAAACAAAAACAAACATGTAATACTTACCTCCACTGTGCAGCTCGTTTTGCACAGTTTCCCCAAACACCGTTTTCTGGGGTCCCCCAGCGGCTCTCTCGGCTCCTCTCCATATCAGATATCCCCCTCTGGGAAGCACTCGCCCAAGGGGGTTACCTTGCGGGTGCGCTCCCGTGTCCAGCATTTGGCGTACATAACCGCCGAATGCAGGACTTGGCCCCGCCTCCCATCGGTCGTGTCATTGGATTTGATTGATAGCAGTGGGAGCCAATAGCTGCTATCAATCTATCAAAAAGATGCAAAGATGCAGCGCGTCCTTGGCGTGGGACATTCCAGGGCTTATGTAAGTAAAACGGGGGGGGCGGTAATCGTCAAATAGGATGAATTAAAGTGAAAAAACAGGAGGGTTTAAAACCCCTTTAACTAGAATGACACATCACAAACACATCATAAAGTGACAACATTGATTTATAAATTCATGCAGCTAGACTAACAAGGGCTTGAAGGTCAACTCCAATGCAACAAAAAAGTTTAAAAGGACATACCCCAGCCCTCAAGAGATTTACTCAAAACTCATTTTATTCCAAGTGTTGTTCTCTGGTTCTCTCCTGATGGAGCAGAGTTAGGCTTTAAAGTGGACCAAAGTATGCAGGGAATAAATTAGGGGCAGATTCACGTACATCGGCGCATATTTCCGCCGGGCGTAGCGTATCTAAGATACACTACGCCGCCGTAACTTATGTTTTTTTTTTCGAATCCTCAAAGAATTTGCGCCATAAGTTACGGCGGCGTAGTGTATCTTTGGCGGCGTAAGGGCGCGCAATTCAATTCGATGTGATGGGGGCGTGTTTTATGTAAATACGTCGTGACCCGACGTAAACAACGTTTTTTTGAACGCTGCATGCGCCGTCCGTGGGGGTATCCCAGTGCGCATGCTCGAAATTAAACCGGAACAAGCCAATGCTTATGACGGTGACGTCATTCTACGCAAATCCCTATTCGCCAACGACTTACGCAAACAACGTAAAAAATTCAAAATGCGAGGCGGGAACGACGGCCATACTTAACATTGAGTACGCCACCATATAGCAGGGGTAACTATACGCCGGAAAAAGCCGAACGCAAACGACGTAAAAAAATGCGCCGGACGTACGTTCGTGGATCGCCGTAACTAGCTCATTTGCATACTCGACGCGGAATTCGACGGAAACGCCACCTAGCGGCCGCGGAAAAAATGCACCTAAGATCCGACGGCGTACTAAGACGTACGCCTGTCGGATCGATCCGAGATGCCGTCATATCTTGTTTTGTGGATACAAAACAAAGATACGACACGGGAACTTTGAAATTATGCGGCGTATCAATAGATACGCCGGCGTAATTTCCTTGTGGATCTGCCCCATAGTTACATAGCTAGTAAGGGTGACAAAAGACACAAGTCCATCAAGTTCAACCAAAAGAAAAATGAATAAATACATTGAAAATCTGCATATAAAAGTTTTATTTTAACAGTTTCTTTGTCTTAAAAAACGGGCTATTCATACATTTTAAGATACCCGTAGATATTCAGTAACATTCTCCTAATGTTTTTGATCGAACTTGATCTCATCATGATATTGTTGGGCACCAGCAGCCAGTGTTGCCAACCTACCAGATTTAAATTTACTGTCGCGACACCCGAAATTTACTGGCGCAGCCACGTTTTTACTGGCATTTCACAAAGTTACTAAATTTAATTTTTAGGTGCAAATTTCAGTATTTAGGCTACAAACAAGTACGCTAGGCAAATAGCAATGTGATTTAAGGTAGATATTAAGGTATAAAAACATATTTTTGTTATTTTCGATATAATAAGGGCAAATTATTTAGTCACATCACTCCCTGCCTCCATCCCCCTCTGCTACCAACACCCCCTGCCTTCACCCCCCCTCTACGGTGCCACAATCTCCCCCTGCCTCCAATCTCGCTCTGCCTCCAATCTCCCTTTGTCTCCAATCTCCCACTGCCTCCAATCTCCCCCAGGCCCCCTGCCTCCAACTACCCCCTGCCTCCATCGTCCCCTGCCTCCATCCCCCTCTGCGGTGCCATCAACAACCCCTGTCTCCATCCCCTACCCTCTGCGGTGCCACCATCCCCCTCTGCGGTGCCACCAACACCCCCTGCCTCCAATCTCCCCCTGCCTCCATCCCCCTCTGGGGTGCCACCGCAGCCACTATAACCCCCTGCCTCCAATCTCCCCCTGCCTCCATTAACCCCCTGCCTCCATCGTCCCCCCTCTGCAGTGCCACCATCATCCCCTGCCTCCATCGGATCCCCCTCTGCCACCATCACCTGACTCCCCTGTAAACTTTGTATTGCCTGGATGCAGCAGGCTCCTCCATCCGCCACCGCTGCATGCTGCTCAGCCTCCGAGTCCTGACTCCTGCTCCAGTGCTGTTCTTCTCCGACCTCCTGGCTTCTGGTTAGTTACAGAGTTAAAATTCTGATGCACGCAAGCACGCCTGGCCGGATGTCCTAAAACATCACTCGCCGGCGCCGCGTGGCACAGCCTCTGTGAAATCCGTCCGAAAACAGCATACAGTAGGTGCACGCGATATTGTGTCAATCTCGCTCCCTTTCTAGGCGAGATTGAGCACCTACGAGCCCCATCGCGAGAGCCAGCGCAGAGCTGGCTTGCCGCGATAGAGACAAAGCCGTCATAGAAGCGACGGGAGATCCGACTTGGATTCCCGCCAATTCTACACGTGTGCAGCGTTTGTTATGAATCCTGAGGGGGAAGTCCCCGCCGGATTTTAAATAAAAATCCGGCATGGGTTCCCCCCTCAGGAGCATACCGGGCCCTTAGGTCTGTTATGGGTTGTAAGGAGAGCCCCCCCTACGCCGAAAAAACGGCGTAGGGGGTCCCCCTACAATCCATACCAGACCCGTATCCAAAGCACGCTACCCGGCCGGCCAGGAAAGGAATGGGGACGAGCGAGCGCCCCCCCCCCTCCTGAGCCGTACCAGGCTGCATGCCCTCAACATGGGGGGGTTGGGTGCTCTGGGGCAGGGGGGCGCACTGCGGGGCCCCCCCACCCCAGAGCACCCTGTCCCCATGTTGATGAGGACAGGGCCCCTTCCAGACAACCCTGGCCATTGGTTGTCGGGGTATGCGGGCGGGAGGCTTATCGGAATCTGGGAGCCCCCTTTAATAAGGGGGGCCCCAGATACCGGCCCCCCACCCTAAGTGAATGGATATGGGGTACATCGTACCCCTACCCATTCACCTGGAGGAAAAATGTTAAAGTCAATAAACACAACACAAGAGTTTTTAAAATAATTTATTAGTCTGCTCCGGAGGCCGCCCCCTGTCTTCTTTAGCTCTGTTTACCAGGGGGGGCTTCTTCTTTGACGTCTTCGGGTGGGGGCCGCTCTTCGCCGCCGTCCGGTTCTCTTCCACCGCCGGGGGGGGTCGCTTTTATAAAAGCGCCCACTCCTCGGCGGGTTTCCTCCGACGTCTTCGGCGGGGGGTGGTGTGCTTCTTCTTCCGCTATCCGGGGGGTCTTCTTCGGCTATCCGGGGGGTCTTCTTCACTCTCCGGGGGTCTTCTGCTATGTTCGCCGCTCTCCGCTGTTGACTCGGCGCACCCCGGTTCTTCCTCCAGCTGTCCGGTGCCTTCTCCTTCAGCGCTGAACGTCTATCTTCTTTTTCCGTGCTGTGACGTATTCTTCTTCTTCCGGGCTGTGACGTCATCTTCTTCTCTTCTCCAGATGTTGACACGCCGGCTCTTCTCGCTGAAATGACGGATGCGCGGCTTGCATCGGACCTATATAGGCCTCACAGTCCCATCATGCTCTGTACCTACCCATGTGATACCTACCCACGTGGGTAGGTATCACATGGGTAGGTACCAGAGCATGATGGGATTGTGAGGTCTATATAAATCCGATGCAAGCCACGCACCCGTCATTGCAGCGAGGAAAGGCGACGTGTCAACATCGGGAGAAGAAGAGAAGTGAAGAACATGACGTCACAGCACGGAAGAAGAACTCACAGCACGGAAGGAGAAGAAGACGTACAGCACGGAAGAAGAAGGCACCGGACAGCGAGAGGAAGAACCGGGGTGCGCCGAGTCAACAGCGGAGAGCGGCGAACATAGAAGGAGACCCCCGGAGAGTTGAGAAGGCCCCCCGGATAGCGGAGAAGACCCGTCGGGATAGCGGAAGAAGAAGCCCCCCCGCCGAAGACGCCGGAGGAAACCCGCCGGGGGGTGGGGGCTTTTTTAAAAGCGACCCCCCCGGCGGTGGAAGAGAACCAGACGGCGGCCCCCACCCACCCGAAGACGTCAAAGAAGAAGCTCCCCCTGGTAAAAGAGCTAATAAAGAACACAGGGGGAGCCTCCGGAGCAGAAAAATAAATTATTTTAAAACCCCTTGTGTGGTGTGTTTATTAACTTTGAAATTTTTCCTACAGGTGAATGGTTAGGGGTACGATGTACCCCATATCCATTCACTTAGGGTGGGGGGCCAGTATCTGGGGGCCCCCTTATTAAAGGGGGCTCCCAGATTCCGATAAGCCTCCCGCCCGCATACCCCGACAACCAACGGCCAGGGTTGTCGGGAAGGGGCCCTGTCCTCATCAACATGGGGACAGGGTGCTCTGAGGTGGGGGGGCCGCAGTGCGCCCCCCTGCCCCAGAGCACCCAACCCCCCCATGTTGAGGGCATGCAGCCTGGTACGGCTCAGGAGGGGGGGGGGGGGCGCTCGCTCGTCCCCACTCCCTTCCTGGCCGGCCGGGTAGCGTGCTTTGGATACGGGTCTGGTATGGATTGTAGGGGGACCTCCTACGCCGTTTTTTTCGGCGTAGGGGGGCTCTCCTTACAACCCATAACAGACCTAAGGGCCCGGTATGCTCCTGAGGGGGAACCCATGCCGGATTTTTATTTAAAATCCGGCGGGGACTTCCCCCTCAGGATTCATAACAAACGCCGCACACGTGTAGAATTGGCGGGAATCCAAGTCGGATCTCCCGTCGCTTCTATGACGCGCTTGCTGGGATGTGCTGTCACTATTCCAGTGAGTGCGAGATCTCGGCACCATGTCGCCGAAAATCAGCGCGATGCTGTCGTGCTAAAAACACAATATCACAAACACCTACTGTATGTTCCGGAACTGTGCATGCGCAGTTCCAAGCCGAACCGATCTCGGCTATTTTTACTGGCACATTCCCGCAACTACGGACATTTACGGACGGGGAAAAAAGTGCCGGTTTTTACAAACTGTCCGTAAAAATACGTACGGTTGGCAACACTGCCAGCAGCCATTGCTAGCTGAAGCCTGTTGGGGGAAGAAACGAGTGGATAGGTATTCTAGAATCCTCAGCCTCATGTCATTGGCCACAGCTAGAAAAGGGCTTAAAAGTCCTTAGATCGGTTTTCAGGTAAACAGCTTTGTTTCCCCCCTTTGCTTTCTTTACATTTTTCCAGGTGTGAAAGTTCTGAGCCCTGCCACAGTGTAAAAAGAGGTTATCAAGGATGCAGACTGAAGGGCTCTGGAATATCTGGTATGAATGAAGAGAAGTGGATTTTCAACTTTCTCCAGATTTTGTAACTCCCAGATTGGATTCTGGAGTTTGGAGGCTTCAAGATAGTCTTCGGAGGGATGAAGCCATAAAGTGGTTGTAAACCCACAAAAAAAAACCCTGCAAGACAAAGGCATAATGAGCTAGTATGCATAGCATACTAGCTCATTATGTATTACTTACGTTAGATTGAAACCCCTGCAACGTGCCATTGCTTCAGTGCGCATGTGCCAATGACGTCGGCACATGCAGATACAGGGGATATCTCCTAAACCATGCAGGTTTAGGAGATATCCAGGGTAGCTACAGGTAAGCCTTATTATAGGCTTACCTGTAGCAAAAAGTGGTTGTAAACGGTTTACAACCACCTAAAATCCAGTGTCCAGGTTTTACTGGAGACTAGCAGCTTTGTTCTATAGCTCCCTTTAGCTTAAAGGGGTGTTCCGCCTATAAAAAAAATATTAAAAGTCAGCAGCTACAAATACTGCAGCTGTTGACTTTTAATAATTGGACACTTACCTGTCCAAGGGTCCAGCGATGCGGGGGAACGAAGCCCCGTTCGTCTCCCCCTCCTCTCCGCAGAGCCGGAATTGTCACGCTGCGCACCATGATTGGCGGAGCAATCATCTGGGACCTGTGACGTGTCCCAGATGATTGCAGGGAGGGGGGGAGGTGACTTACTTCTGGTCGCCGAGGCGACCTTGGGAGGAAATGGGAGCTGGAACCCTCTAAAAAGAGGGTTTCCGCTCCCCCCCAAAAAAATGACATGCCAAATGTGGCATGTCAGGGGGTCACCTTTCTTTAAAGTGGAATTCCATTTTTGGGTGGAACTCCACTTTAAGATAAAAAATGCTTAGGTAACACAATCACCCCCCTCCCTCTTATATTATCCTGAGTCCTCACTTGATCCAGTGCTGTGCCCGTCTGTAGCAGTTCTGTCTTCTCTCCTCTCTCTCATAGGTTTTGCTGAGGCAGCAGGAGCAATTGGCTCCCACTACCACCAGTCAAATCGAAGTAGGGGCGGGCCAAGCTACGCTGTCTGTGTCTATGGCTTGCTATGGGGGCACTTGGAAGACAGTAGGAGCCAGGAGCGCTGACAGTTAACACGAGAAGAAGAGGTACGGGAACGATCTGTGCAGGTAAGTGTATGTGTGTGTATATATACACATTGCTTGCAAAAGTATTCACCCCCTTGACTTTTCACCTATTTTGTTACATTAGAGCCTTTAGTTCAATGGTTTTTTAATCTAATATATACAAAAAACGATTTTTCAGAAAATTATAATTGGCACGTGTGTATGTGTTCAACCCCTTTGTTATGAAGTCCATAAAAAGCTCTGGTGCAACCAATTACCTTCAGAAGTCACATAATTAGTGAAATGATGTCCACCTGTGTGCAATCTAAGTGTCACATGATCTGTCATTACATATACACACCTTTTTGTAAGGCCCCAGAGGTTGCAACACCTAAGCAAGAGGCACCACTAACCAAACACTGCCATTAAAACCAAGGAACTCTCCAAACAAGTAAGGGACAATGTTGTTGAGAAGTACAGTCAGGGTTAGGTTATAGAAAAATATTCAAATATTTGATGATCCCTGGGAGCACCATCAAATCTATCATAACCAAATGGAAAGAACACGGCACAAAAGCAAACCTGCCAAAAGATGGCCGCACACCAAAACTCACGGACTGGGCAAGGAGGGCATTAATCAGCAGCACATAGACCTAAGGTAACCCTGGAGGAGCTGCAGAGTTCCACAGAGACTGGAATATCTGTACATAGGACGACAATAAGCCGTACGCTCCATAGAGTTGGGCTTTATGGTAGAGTGGCCAGAAGAAAGCCATTACTGTCAGTAAAAAACTAAATGCCACATTTTGAGTTTGTGCAAAGGCATGTGGGAGACTCCCAAAATGTATGGAGGAAGGTGCTCTGGTCTGATGAGACAAAAAATTTACTTTTTGGCCATCAAAGAAAATGCTATGTCTGGCGCAAACCCAACACACCACATCACCCAAATAACACCATCCATGTTTTTCAGCAGTCGGGACTGGGAATCTGGTCAGAGTTGAGGGAAAGATGGATGGTGCTAAATACCGGGATATTCTTGAGCAAAACCTGTACCACTCTGTGTGTGATTTGAGGCTAGGACGGAGGTTCACCTTCCAGCAGCACAATGACCCCAAACACACTGCTAAAGCAACACGTGGTTTAAGGGGAAACATGTAAATGTGTTGGAATGGCCTAGTCAAAGCCCTGACCTCAATCCAATAGAAAATCTGTGGTCAGACGTAAAGGTTGTTGTTCACAAGCGCAAACCATCCAATGGGCAAAAATCCCAGTGGTAAGACATGGCAAGCTCATAGAGACTTATGCAAAGCGACTTGGAGCTGTAAAAGCCGTGAAAGGTGGCTCTACAAAGTATTGACTTTAGGGGGGTGAATAGTTATGCACATTGACTTTTTCTGTTATTTTGTCCTATTTGTTATTTGCTTCACAATAATAAAAAAAAAAAAAAACATCTTCAAAGTTGTGGGCATGTTCTGTAAATTAAATGATATAAATCCTCAAAAGATCCATGTTAATTCTAGGTTGTGAGGCAACAAAATATGAAAAATACCAAAAAGGGGGGGGGGGGGTGAATACTTGCTAGTTTGAAACTAGTCAAAGAAATCAGTCTGCACTACCAGATTTTTTGCTTTCATGATGAACTTCAGCATTAGCCTTGTGGGGGTAACCAATTGCTGTCCTAGACATGGAAAAAAAATAGTGCTTGCCGAGTTCCTCACTAAACTAAATAAAGTAGGCTAAGTTTAAATTTCTACAGTGATGTTAGTTTTATGAGATTTTTCTAAGTTTTCTTTATGCCGTCTTTACTTTTCATTGGGGGCTTGCTAGTTCATTGTTATTTTATTTTTTAAAGGGGCACAGCACCCACTGATCTTTGATCTCTTCTATGTTGTCCAGGTAGATCTCCACCTCGCAAAGGTTGCCTACCCCTGATCTAGGGAATACCCAATTACCTTCAGGGGATCAGGCAGGATCCCCCCCCCCTCCTGGAGCAAATTGGATAAACTCCGCTGCAGCTTTATTGTTTTTATTTTGTCTTCCTCAGGATCAACTGTAGTTATAGGATTGTGTATAAAGAGGTTTTATATTTGTTTATTCTTTTTGAACTAGATGGACTTTTCCCTTTTTTAAACCTAACTATGTAACCAAGTACCTTATAGTGCGTTTACGGTAAAAAAACACAATTCAGATATTAACTACAATTCCAAATTAACAGGGTTTTCATGGAATGTACTATATACATTAGACAAGTCTGAACACTCATTAAGCATTAAGGAATATAATGCTTCATGTCACTGACTACCATTTCAAAGTACAACCTCCCCCGAGGACTGGGCAGCTGTAAGTACCTGTTCATTTAAACTATGTCTTTTTGTGTAATTTTCTTAGCACATAGAATACTTTTTTTTTTTATGTTCCTATTCTTTTTGGATAGGTTAGAAATCGTTTAAACTTCTGTGCTGTGCTTCACTGTAGAGATTTTCCTTTACTTCCTCTCCTGGAGACTACATAGGTAGTGGAAGAAATTTCTTAGGCCCCGTACACACGTCCGAGGAACTCGACGGGCAAAACACATCGTTTTGCTCGTCGAATTCCTTTTGAAGCCGCCGAGGATCTCGGCGAGCCAAGTTTCCCCATTGACTAACGAGGAAATAGAGAACATGTTCTCTATTTGGCTCGACGAGTTCCTCGTCGGCTTCCTCGGCCAAAAGTGTTCTCGGCAGAATACGGCTCCGATCGAGTTTCTGGCTGAATTCTGCCGAGAAACTCGGTCGTGTGTACGGGGCCTCAAAGTGGAGTAAAATTCCCTTTTTAGACAGTTGTCTCTTGAACTAGTGTCATTATTGAAAGATTTCTCCTAACCGCTTATTCTAGTAACAACTCTAAAAGTTTTATATTTCCATCACTTTCTGTCTCGATGGCACCAGGATAAAAAGGGGTGAATCCACCCAGTGGGACACATACACGAATATAGGAAAGACACAGAGGGGGTTATTTACGAAAGGCAAATCCACTTTGCACTACAAGTGCAAACTACAAATGCAAAGTGCACTTGAAATTGCACTAAAAGTGCACTTAGAATTGCACTTGGAAGTGCAGTCGCTGTAGATCCAAGGGGGGACATGCAAGGAAAATAAAAAACAGCATTTTAGACTGCACATGATTGGATAATAAAATCAGCAGAGCTTCCCCTCATTTCAAATCTACCCCTCAGATTATCCTTATACTACCCAAAATTCAAAAAAAAACTTCGACTGTAATGCTTTAAAGTTATTTTGATGTGATGTATTCTTCCACATTTTGTTATTGTATGAAATTTGTAGATTAGGCCTTAAAGTGGATGTAAACCCTCCATACACCCAGTGAAGTGAGCATGATGATACACAGAGATGAACCAAATCTCCCTACATAGGTTTTACATGTATATCTGCTGTTTTCACATTTATATACCATTTAGAAAGTTCAAATTGTGTTAGGAGATTTTCTCTTCCTGTTTAACACAGAGTGTGATGTCTAAGCATACAGCCAAGATAGCTAAAATTGCTGATTGGAGGAAAGGCACACACCCCCTCTCATCATAGGCAGAGACTCTCAGACATGTTTTGGAACAGGGCCAGCTCCCTGTTAATCTATTTTACCAACCTCCCCGACAGAAATTTCAGGCTGCTTTTATCTAAAGTGTCAGAGAATTTGTTAGGAGTTAGGTTAATAACAGAGGAACAGTTAAGGAGAGAGCTAAGGGGCTTAGCTCATTGAAGAGAGCTAACAAAATACTGCACATATATGTGCCCAGTTCAAATTTCATGAATTGGGTTTACAGCCACTTTAAGGGGGTGTAGGTCGTACAATATTGTTGTATCACAGCTTAACAACTGCCAAATAGGTAGTACATTGTTTCCAATGAGTTGGATGACTTGATAGAGAAGTAAGTTATGGCCATTGTGTAGTCCTGCAAAGCATAGGTTGGGTTATTTACAACCACAGCTAGTTAAAGCGGGGGTTCACCCTATCGACGAAAAAAAATATTTTTTTTTTTATTTTACCATAAAATCAGGCATTGTAGCGCGAGCTACAGTATGGCTGTCCCGAATTTTTTACCCCCGTACTCACCTTGTTCTCGTAGATTGAAGATACCGGGGAATGGGCTTGCCTATGGAGACGGAGGATGATTGACGGCCGGCTCTGGCGCGTCACGCTTCTCCGGAAATAGCCGAAATAGGCTTGGTCTTCACGACGCGTGCGCATAGCCTGTGCGCAGGCGCCGTGAAGAGCCGAGACCTACTCCGGCTGTCTTCGGGGAGAGTGACGTGCCAGGGCCGGCCGTCAATCATCCTCCCTCTCCATAGGCACGCCCATTCCCCGCGGGAGCCGAAAAATACGATCTACGAGAACAAGGGGAGTCCGGGGTTAAAAAAATCGGGACAGGCATACTGTAGCTCGCGCTACAATGCCTGTCTCGATGGTAAAATGTGTCGGGGGGGGGGGTGAACTACCGCTTTAAACGTTTATCTAAAATAGTGAAATACAAAGATGAAAAACATATTTTCCATCCAAAGGATTTGTAATTGTGCTGAGCCAATTTTTGTGATTTACACATCTATGTATAGTCAGGAAGGTGATACCACTATATCCTAGTTTAGGTTTTGACAAATAATTGTATAGATAGGCAACTCCTATCCTCATATTAATTAGTGGTTCCAAGTTAATAATAACTACTGCAGTAGGGAACAGACACAAAAGATACACTCTGCATCTTTCCAAATAACTGTTCTGCTTTATTATGACGCAATCTAAGGTTTTTATACACATGATTACGTAAGTATCACATTAATATTACAATTGTACTTTTATGGTAAAAAGGGCGTAACATAGACAGGCTAATTCTAATTAGGATTCAAAAGAATGTAAACATGTAATGAAAACATTATTAGTGCCGTGTACACAGTGGGGCAGATTCTCGTAGAATGGCGTAAAAATGGGTGGGCGTAACGTATTTGATTTACGTTACGCCGCCGCAAGTTTTTCAGGCAAGTGCTTTATTCACAAAGCACTTGCCTGTAAAGTTGCGGCGGCGTAGCGTAAATCACCTGGCGGAATTCAAATTCGGCGGGTAGGGGGCGTGTTTTATTTAAATGAAGCGCGTCCCCACGCTGAACAAACTGTGCATGCGCCGTCCCTAAAATTTCCCGGCGTGCATTGCTCTAAATGACGTCGCAAGGACGTCATTGGTTTTGACGTGGACGTGAATTATGTCCAGCAGCATTCACGGACGACTTACGCAAACAACGTAATTTTAAAAATTTTCGATGCGGGAACGACGGCCTTACTTAACATTGGCTGCGCCACATATAGCAGGGGCAAGTATACGCCGGGAAAAGCCTAACGTAAACGTTGTAACTTTACTGCGTCGGCCGCACGTACGTTCGGGAATTAGCGTATCTAGCTAATTTGCATACTCGACGCGGAAATCGACGGAAGCGCCACCTAGCGGGGGAAAAAAATATTGCAGTTACGATCCGACGGTGTAAGAGCCTTACGCCTGTCGGATGGAATGGATATCTATGCGTGACTGATTCTAAGAATCAGTCGCATAGATACGACGGCCCAGATTAGGACTTACGACAGCGTACATGGCACTGCGCCGTCGTAAGCCCTTTGAGAATCTGGGCCAGTGAGTTCAGTGTGCAATACATACAAAATGGAATACAATTATATACAGAACTTACAAATTTCCTTTACAGTTTTACAGATACAGTATATCCCTGCTAATTGGTCAGAAGTGGAGATGGTGATTCATTAACCAGTGAGCAGGGTGTTAGGAGAGAGGTGACCTTTAAGCTGTTAATCTTAAATGCTACATATAGGCAAACATTATTTTTTGGATACAGTAGGTAAGAGTTAGAACCCCTGTCAGGCTTTATTGTCGTTTGAGCTTCCATTGGATTGATTCACCCTCTCGTTAAATCCTGGTGAACATTGTAGTCATGATTAAAAGTAAGGGCAAATTCCAAATTTTGAGCTATCACTAGAACAGTAATAGAGATGAATTCTTCCATTGGAGTCACTACTTCAGGTGACAAATGTCTAAGAGAGAAATTCCTTGTACTTTGTAGAGATTTCCTATTGCGTCTCTGGGACAGGGAGAGAAATCCCACAGAAAAAAAAACTTGCAAGGTTTTCAATTCTTTACTACTCTATCCAACACTAAACAAACGGCTGGATTCAGGTAGATTTGCGCTTTTTTTACGTTACGTTTTTGCCCTGCGCCCCCGCAAATTTACTGCGCTGCCCTTGATTCACGGAGCAGTAGCTCCGTAAATTGCGTGGGCGCGCCGGAAAAATGCCTGGCGTAAGCGCGCGCAATTTAAATGATCCCGTAGGGGACGGGAATCATTTAAATTAGGCGCATTCCCGAGCCGATCGTAGAGCGCATGCTCCGTCGGGAAACTTTTCCGACGTGCATTGCGGCAAATGACGTCGCAAGGACGTCATTTGCTTCAAAGTGAACGTGAATGACGTCCAGCGCCATTCACGAATGACTTACGCAAACTACGTAAATTTGAAATTTCGCGACGCGGGAACGACGGGTATATGTAACATTGGCTGCCCCTGCTAATAGCAGGGGCAGCCTTATGCGGAAACCGACGTACGGAAACGACGTAAACTGCGTACGCAGGGCTCGCGTAACGTTGTGAATCGGCGTTAGTATGCAATTTGCATACTATACGCTACTATACGCTGAGCACAACGGGAACGCCACCTAGCGGCCATTGCAAGAATGCAGCCTAAGATATGCGGGCATAAGAGCCTTATGCCGCGCATATCTTAGGCTGCAGTCGGCGTAACGAGGTTCCTGAATCAGGAGCATTCGTTACGCCGGGGCAAGTAAGCAATTGCGCTGTGTAACTATGGTTACACAGGCGCAATTGCTTCTTGAATCCAGCCCACAATGTTTTAGCTTTACAATACACTGTAACCAAGAAAAGGGGTTGTTATCCATCTCTAGGCAGATGCAGTTAGCCTTCCCACCTGTTGGTGGCATAGTCCCAGATAGCAAGGATAACTTGCCACAAAATTGTGGCAGTGTTAAATTGTAAGACTTGTTAACTTGTTGCCCATTTTCGCTGTACACTTGCAAAGCATTTCAAAGTTCTAGTTGACACTTTTCCAATTTGTAGCAAATTTGCGTGTCAAGTCTCTAGCAAGAGCAAAGTTTCAGTGGCGAGTCTACAGCAAGAGCTCTGCAAGTCATAGTGACCCCTGTGGTGGGATCAGTGGCGGAACTTTCACGGTCGCACTTGCAACTGGGTACTGCTGTTCTGCCGCTGTGGGGGGGGGGGCCCAAAGACCCGGCATCTCCCCCTGCACCCCTGAATGCAGTGGGGGGAGGTGGGAGGCGACGATCACCAGTTCTATGGTGCCCGTGGGCGGCAGAATCTCCCTGGGGCTTATAGTTCTCTTCCCAAGTGTCAGTTTATAGAGTGGAGAGGAGAGGGGAGGGGCCTCTGACCCAAGCAGGTATCACTTTAACTTTCAGTGTACAAGTGAGTCGCTCTGCTTCTACACTCCTGCTGATAGATGCCCGGGATAGGCCCCTCCCCTCTCCACTGTATACACTCAGGAAGAGAACTACAAGCCCCAGGAAGATCCCTCTGCCCGTGGACACCATAGAGCTGCTTATCGCCGTCTCCCACCTGCCCCCAGGTACACGGGGAACCTCTGGAAGGGGGGAGGGTCAACTGTCTGGGGACCCTGATGTAAAGGGGGCTCTCTGGGGACCGTGATGTAAGGGGGCTCTCTGGGGACCCTGATGTAAGGGAGGCTCTCTGGGGAACCTAATGAAGGGGGAGGCCCTCTGGGGAACCTAATGAAGGGGGAGGCTCTCTGGGTGTAAAGACCCTGTTTTATCTAAATTTATTAATAGGTCTGGATCTCAGCTGCGGAGGCTTATCAGGTCTGAACCACCAATTAACTCTCAAAACTGAACTGAGATTATGGGGTTAGGTCATCATATCCTCCATGTAAGACCAAAACATAAATAGGGGACAACTTATTACTTCATAAGGTTATCCTATCATATATCCTACATAAACAGTCTCTTGTGGAGGGAATAGTCTCTGTAAGGATATGCTATAGAAGTACTATTGAATAACGTGGTTCTATGGTTAGTTAGTTAGTATTATATTAATACTTCAGTATATCAAGTTGTTAGCATAAGACACAGTTCATTGCACAGTTGAATATAGTTTGCATGTGTAGTGGTGAGTCATATAAAGACAGTCCCTTGAAACAGTGAGCAGATAGTAGACTATGACAGATTGTACACTGCTGACAAGATACTTGCGGTTCTGTAGTTTAAGAGGTGGTTGAATGAGGGGAGTACGCTCAGATCCTTATCCAGGAGTCACCAGGCTGTTGGGAGCTGTAGATGCAGGCTATGAATCGGATGCAGAGGTGTTGAGTTGTTATCAGGTCTGCCAGTGTATTCAGGGAGGTGAGTCCTGGTTTCTGTAGTGTTGCTGAGAGATGGCCTCCAGGAGTCACAGGCTGTAATGGACTGCGGGTTTGTAGCGAGAGGTTCTGCGATCCCAGATGGCGGCAGGTGTCCAACTAGAATATCGGAACACCCTGCCGACATCTCTGGGAGTTTAAATAGCCCCGAATTCGCGGGGAAAAGCGCAGCTCCACGCTGGGTCGCACTTCCGCGTTCCAGCGTGGAGCGCAAACATCCGCGCACCGGAAGTGACGCGGACGGAGCGCGGCTGCATGAATTAGATAGAGGCACGCTCGATCTGCATAGGGAAACGGCAGAAGCGTTACACTGGGGACCCTGATGTAAGTAGGGAGGCTCTCTGGGGACCCTGATGTAAGGGGGGCTCTATGGACCCTGATGTAAGTGGGGGATATCTGGGGACCCTGATGTAAGTGGGGGATCCGCACTCAGATATGTAATGAGATATTCTAGTTACACCTCTGGTGGGATGACTATTGCCAGTGGCGTACAAAGGGAGGGGGCGGGGGGGTTGTGCCGCACCAGGTGCCACACACTGGGGGGGTGTCAGGCTGGCTACCCCCCCTCCGCAAATGAAAAAAGACAGTGCCTCTGCGGGTTTAACATTGTGCGGTGACAGACTAGATATGGAGTGCACGAGCGGAGCAGGTAGTGGCTTTGCAGGAGGGGGAGGGGGGTTGCGAGCTGCACCCATGCCAGTTGGCACATCTGGGACCGGCGCAATGATCCCCTTCTCTCACGGCTCTGATCAGTCTCGGGCAGCGGCTGTCAGCCGAGCAGAGAAGCCGCCTCCCCCTCCTCCTTTATGTCTATACTGTGCTGTGCATGCAGGAGGAGGGGGAGGCGGCTTCTCTGCTCTGCTGACAGCTGCTGCCCGAGACTGATCAGAGCCGTGAGAGAAGGGGATCGTTGCGCCGGTCCCAGATGTGCCAACTGGCTCGGGTGCAGCTCGCACCCCCCCCCCACCAAGCCACTACCTAGGGCTCTCTGTCTGTGGTGTGTGTTCTGACCCAGGTACATTATGGGTCTGAATGGGGGGGGGTCTGTATTGTAGGAAGGGGGGGTCTGTATTGTAGGAAGGGGGGGTCTGTATTGTAGGAAGGGGGGTCTGTATTGTAGGAAGGGGGGTCTGTATTGTAGGAAGGGGGGGTCTGTATTGTAGGGAGGGGGGGGTCTGTATTGTAGGAAGGGGGGGTATGTATTGTAGGAAGGGGGGGTCTGTATTGTAGGAAGGGGTACTGTAAAGGGGTGCAGGGTGCTGTGTAATGTAAAGGGGTCCAGAGGTACAAGGGCTGTGTAATGTGAAGGCGTCCAGAGGTGCAGTTGTGGAGAGGGGAGTACACAGAATTGACAAAAAGATATTGAAGGATGCAGAGGTATGCAGGGGGCACAGTGGGGTGTTTTTCATTTTAAGGTGGGGAGAGGGGTGCCAGATGTAGGATCTGCCCCGGGTGCCAAATGCTCTAGGTACGCCCCTGACTATTGCACAACATAACTGAACCAGAACTTGCAGAATGTTTGCAAAGAAAGTTGATTTGGAGTCATACAATGTGTACTTGCTACAATTTTGCAACAAACTTGTGAAGCCTGGCAAGTCTAGCAATATCTTAGCAAATCATTTTCAAACTTGCAGCTCAATTACTAAATACATGGGCTACCATTGTTGCAGGGAAAGGGGAGCTAAATAAGGTAAATGGTCTGTTAGAGATTCTGAATGGACTGAGTGTCACACTCTTAAACCTTTTGGACCACATTCCCAGTAGAGTTGAAGCTGTTATATCTGCAAAGGATGGGCCAACTCATTATTGAACCCTACGAACTAAGACTGGGATACCATTAAAGTTAATGGCCCGGATTCACGTACAGCGGCGCATAGTTATGCCGGCGTAGCGTATCGAATATACGCTACACCGACGTAGCGCAGAGCGGCGAGCACAGTATTCACAAAGCACTTGCTCCCAACGTTGCGCCGGCGTAACGTAAATTCGTAGGCGTAAGCCGGCCTAATTCAAAGTAGGTGGAAGTGGGCGCGATTCATTTAAATGAAGCGTGACCCCATGCAAATGATGGGCCGAACGAGACTTGTTTGGGCTAAAGAACACAAGGAATGGACATTAGACCAGTGGAAATCTGTGCTTTAGTCTGATGAGTCCAAACTTGAGATCTTTGGTTCCAACCCCCCTGTCTTTGTGCGACGCAGAAAAGGTGAACGGATGGACTCTACATGCCTGGTTCCCACCGTGAAGCATGGAGGAGGAGGTGTGATGGTGTGGGGGTGCTTTGCTGGTGACACTGTTGGGGATTTAATCAAAATTAAAGGCATACTGAACCAGCATGGCTACCACAGCATCTTGCAGCGACATGCTATTCCATCCGGTTTGCGTTTAGTTGGACCATCATTTATTTTTCAACAGGACAATGACCCCAAACACACCTCCAGGCTGTGTAGGGGCTATTTGACCGAGAAGGGGAGTGATGGGGTGCTGCGCCAGGTGACTACCTCTTGAAGCTCATCAAGAGAATGCCAAGAGTGTGCCAAGCAGTAATCAAAGCAAAAGGTGGCTACTTTGAAGAACCTAGAATATGAAATATATTTTCAGTTGTTTCACACTTTTTTGTTATGTATAATTCCACATGTGTTAATTCATAGTTTTGATGCCTTCAGTGTGAATCTACAATTTTCATAGTCATGAAAATAAAGAAAACTCTTTGAATGAGAAGGTGCGTCCAAACTTTTGGTCTGTACTGTGTATATATATATATATATATATATATATATATATATACATATATATATATTGCTGTGTAAAAGTTTTAGGCAGGTGTAAAAAAAAAAGAGGTAAATTAAGAATACCTTCAGAAATAGAAGTGTTAATAGTTTATTTTTTTATCAGAAGAGAAATCCAAATCAAATTAATATTTGGTGTGATTGATTGATTGATTTAATGGATTTATAATGCGCCAAATACTGGCCCATCAGGGCAGTGTCTAAGCGTGACCGCCCTTTACCTTCAAAACAGCATTAATTCTTCTAGGTATACTTGCACATAGTTTTTGAAGTCGGCAGGTAGGTTGTCCCAAACATCTTGCAGAGCTTACCACAAATAGTCTGTGGATGTAGGCTGCCTCACTTAGATTTTATTGAGACAGATGCTGAGATCAGAGCTCCATGGGGGCCAAACCATCACTTTCAGGACTCCTTGCTTTTCTTTACACTGAAGATAGTTCCTAATGCCATTGGCTGTGTGTTTGAGGTCATTGTCTTGCTGTAGAACATCTTTAGGGGCAATCACATGCCTGGCATGATGGATAAGTATCTGCCTGTGTTTCTCAGCATTGAGGACACCATTCATCCTGACCAAATCTCCAACTCCATTTGCAGAAATGCAGCTCCAAACTTGCAAGGAACCTCCATGATGCTTCACTGTTTCCTGCAGACACTCATTATTGTACCTCTCTCCAGTCATTTGGTTAACAAACTGCCTTCCGCTACAGCAAAACATTTCAAATTTGACTCACGTTGTGCTACACCCCAGTTGCTATGTTATCATGCATAGTTGAGTCACTTAGCCTTGTTTCCAGGTCGGAGGTCCATGAAGACCACTTCTGGCCAGACTTATCTGGAGAATAGATGTGTGTACCTGGGTCCCACTGGTTTCCACCAGTTCTGTGTTAATGGCACTGTTGTGCATCTTCCAATGTCGAATAGAAGTAAGCATGATGTGTCTTTCATCTGCTGCATTAGGTTTCCTTGGCCAGCCACTGCATCCACAGCCCTCAATGTTGCCCATTTCTTTTTGCTTCTTCAAAAGAGCTAAAACAGCACATCTTGAAACCCCGATCTACTTTGAAATCTTTGCCTGGGAGAGACCTTGTTGATGCAGTATAACTATCTTGTGTCCTATTGATGTGCTCCATGGTGCCATGGTGTATGACCTAAAACTGTCTTCCACAACCTCAACTTAGCAGCAGAGTTTGGCTGTTCCTCACGCAGTTGTAAGCCTCTTACACAGATGTTTTTGTTTCGGTTAACGACCATGGTTCAACCTACATATGAAAATGGTGATCATTAGCCCCTACTTGGTATTATTGGTTAATCATAAACATAAGTCTAATCCTACAAAATCCCTGACTTTGTGCAAGTGTACAAAGTGTGCAAGTGTAAGAAATGATTCATGTGACAAAGATTGGTTAATCTGCTTTTTTAACATATTTTCTAAAGACTTCTACAAAGAACATTGGTGCATTATATACTGCGTGAGAGCGATTCCTCCCAAAAAGGGTATCCAAGATACGCCACGCTTACATGCCTGACTGTGCAGTGTGGGAGAGTTTGTGAATCACAGAACAGGCTAAACAAATTGACTCCATTGACAGTCATTGTACCTATTTTACATATACTTTATATATATAATACCTGTGCATTTAGATATTTGTCTAGAATTTTTGGGGGGTGACTAGAGCCTTATATAACACCACATATCTTCTTGCTTTCAGATGGGAAGACTTAGGTTCCTGATTGTGGTCATTATGGTGTCAATGAATAAAACACCAGGAAATTGTGAAACTACCAAAAACAATGAATGTATTGCAGGGGTTCCCGGTATTCCAGGAACACCAGGTATAAATGGCCAGCATGGACCTACTGGCAGAGATGGAAAAGACGGACAACCAGGAACAAAAGGTGACCCAGGTAAATGGTACTATAGGATAATCAGGGCCATAAAGTAAGAATATTTTCTCATGTGTTGTTCTCTAGTGGATTTCTATTTTGTAATTTGTAGAAACAAGACAGAAGCATTTTCTCAGGGTATACAATAGTGGAAAAAAACTCATGACACCGGAGCTAAGGTAGAAAAATAGTGAATTTCTACAAAGCAGAAGCAGAATTATTCTGGCCATGTTTACCTTCAAGTGAATGTGGTGCTTTGCCCATCAATTACTTTATTGCAGACCCTCTACCTTCCCCTCACTCTGCACTGCTCCATTCTCTCACCAGGAGTGAAAATAAAGCACTGTGTAAGCCACAAGTTGTCACAGCCTACACACGACTAAGGACTTCCCTGTTAGGGCCCTTTCACACGGGCGGATCAGTAATGATCCGCTCCGTGTGTCCTCAAAGCTCAGCGGGGATCCTCCGTAAAATCCCCGCTGAGCTGGCAGCTGACAGGGCGGTCCCCGCACACTGTGCAGGGACCTCCCTGTCTTTCCTCCGCTCTCCCCTATGGGGGATCGGATGAACACGGATGAAATAGGATTTTCTTCTATCCGCAAATGAGTATCTTTGCGAAAGCGGACAATTACGGGTGTCAGCGGATGGTCATCCGCTGACACCCGTAATCACATAGGGACCCATGTATGTCCCGTTTTCATCCGCAACGGACGGATGAAAATGCGGACATACGGTCCGTACGTGTGAAAGGGCCCTTACAGTTGGCCTAGAGCTGTAACAGCGAGTAAGTCTAATGCTTCTTCATACCCAGAAGTACTGGATATTTCTGTCAGGTCTTGGCGGAAACGTTCACAGCCCTAGAAATGTTCAGTGTTTTGTCTCTCTTCCCTCCTTACTGGATGGCAAAGAGGGGTTTATGTAAACGGGTTGCTTTGCCCTGAATTAGTAGAGTGGTGAAGGGTTAGAACTTTCATCAGTTTGTGAAAGCTGCCTGCGACCCTATTGGAGAGTTTTTTTTCTGTGAGATATTTAAAGTGGTTGCATAAAAAAAAAAAAACCTGTAAGGCAATGGTAATGTGGATGAACACAGCCCTGGAAAAGAAAGGGAGAACAGCTGCAGCATTGGCTGTGTATGAGTGGCTGCAGCATTTGTGACACGGTCAGTGACAGCCTGGTTTGTGCAGTTGTAGCCCAGAGTGTGCCTCGGACATGGCATACATAGACATAATACCCCTATTGTAATGATAATAAATTTTGCCCACACCCACCGAAACACTGCAATGTTATAGTTGGAAGGGCATGGCCATGCCTTTTTTGATTTACAGACCACATTTATTCCAACAGTAATGGCCAACAAACTGATAACATACAATTGACAACAACCAACCACTTACTGCCACCGATGAACTGAGGGCATCCATGGCTTAAAGGTCTGTCCTAACCATCAGTTAAGGCTAGTCATCTGACTAGCAAAGGCCTGTTGAGGGCTGACTGCTGACAAGGTAAACCCTGCTAACAAAGCAGTGATAGCTACCAGCTGAATCAGGGATGTGGGGTATGAAATTGTCTGAAAGCAGGACCAGTGCTGGCTGAAGATCTTGCAAGTGTGACCTTTCCACATTTCCAGGTTCAGGTACCGCACCTCCTGACCCACTGTTCCAAGCTAGCCAATTAGGATATAATTTGTTCAATAGCTTAAGGAGAGCATAGGTACCAAAAAAGAAACAACATTTATGTAATGTATCTAGGTCTCTCTGTACAGTAACAGAGTTACGGCATGGAGATTCCACTGTTGAAATATCAAAGCAAAATGCCTATGTAGCGCTACCCCCGCAGGAGCCGCTGGTTGTTGTTGGGATCGGCATATTAAGTTACCTTTCAGTGTTGTCTAGGGGTGTAGTTGATCAGAAGAGTAGCTTAGAGCAGTGAGCGAATGTCCAGTCATTGAATAAAGGTTTTCAAATGCTTTATTTCCAGGCCCAACATGGCCAACATCAACACCACATGAGGAAGAAAAGGTTGATGAAGCGATAGAGAGAACTTTGCAGTATCAGGCCTGGATATGAACGGAGCAATCCTGCTCTCAGTAGTATCAATTGTGATTCATCGCCACTCCAGCCAGAGTGGGTGAAGTGCCCCCGGACAGACTCCTGTCACGAGCCTGGCAGCCGAAGTGTCACTTTAGATTGCTGGGAGGAACAGGCCTCTGCCACAGACCCGGCTCTAAGACCTCTGCCACAAGCCAATTACTTAAGTGAGCTAAACGAACGGATTGAGATTTAGCAAATCCTCCCAGTAGATTAAGCATAGGTCACCGGATGACAGTAATAGTGTACCTGTCTGCATCCTGGTCACCAGATCCCCGATGGTTCGTTCAAGCTCTATTGGACAACCTGCCTCCGGGTTCTCCTCAAGCCGATCCCCCAATCGAGCGGCACCCAGCCTGGGGTCTCCTCAGTAGATGGGGGGACCCAGTAAGTCACTGGGGCCCCTTTCAGCAATATGGAGCTCCACATAGCATATGACCCCAGCCTGGTAGGCCATCGCCGGGGTCCGTTGGATGCACACACCCTGAAGGTGGGTGCCGCACCTGGAACCCGCAAAGAAGAAGAACCAAAGAAAATGGCGTCTGTCACAGATATACTCTCCCCCAGCATGCACTGCAAGGGAAAACTCCTCTAATTGGCTGCTGGAGAAAAGTGGCTCCGCCAGAACCCCTCTAGCGCCAGCTGTCGCCCAGGGATGAAATCACATCCCTGGAGCACAGACTGACCTACAGGACAGTTCAGGAATGACAGCAGCCCAAATTTAGCAAATTGTGAATGGGAGCAAAATAACTCTCCCATTCCCTATTAACTTTAGCATAGCGCCCATACTGAAAGTAAGGGGGCGCTACACCTAAATATCACTTTTAGGTGCACTGAGCAAGAACATCTCTAAAAAATATTCTTTGTAACAGTACCTAGTTGTTTAGATTGTAAAAACACAGTTGTCCACTAAATTCAGCCATTTTTCTTGTGTGCAGATCCACAGAAATATTTCCTTGAACAGGAATATTCTGTAAATAGGTATCCGTTGCTTTTCAGAAGATAATGTGTTTTTGTCTATTCATATTCTACCAGGTAAACCAGGAGAACAAGGTCCACATGGTCCCCCAGGAAAATTAGGTCCCCCAGGAGCGAATGGAATTCCAGGTCCCCCTGGTGCTCCAGGACCCAAAGGTGAATCTGGATCATCCCCCACCAGGAACAGCTATGCTTTTCATGTGGGACTAAAAACATCCAATCCAGGTGGCGGCACACCCATTAAGTTTGAGAAAGTATTTTATAATGAGCATAATGTCTACAATATAGAAACTGGAAAATTAACCTCTCCGGTAAATGGTGTATATTACCTAACCTACCACATTACAGTGTATGGTAAAAATGTACATATTGTACTGAAACATAACAATAAGAATGTACAATTTATGTATCACGTGTTTAACTCAGGCACTCAACAAGCTTCCGGTGCCTGTATTCTAGACATGAAGAAAGGTGATGAGGCTTGGCTGGAGGTCTATCAAGACAACAATAATGGTCTTTATACTGATAGCAATGATGACACTACATTTTCAGGATTTATAATTTGACTGTTTATCACTTTTTATGGGAATTCCACTAAAATATTCACTGAAACAGAAATAAAATCTAATATATTTGGAAGGAACTCCAGGGAGTGTTTATTTCTGAACTATTTACTTAAAATTCCACTGCAGTTTGAGGTTACCATCACTGTTTTATTATGGGTTAAAGCCCAAAGGCAATCAAAAAAACAAAACAGAAAAAATCAACTAAAAGAGGCACCAACCAGACAAGGGACACATCCTACTCACTGTACCTCTCTCTGTTTTTTCTGGCTTTTATTTTGGTTGCACTTATGCTAGGGTGACCAGACATCCCCGGTTTCAGGGCACAGTCCCCTGATTGAGGACACTGTCCCCAGACAAAGTCTGTCCTCAGTTTTGTCCCCGGATTGGATTTGAACAGGGGCTGGGGCAATTTCAAAGACAGTCAGTGAAGAATAAAAAAAAAAAAAAAAAAAAAAAGGAATTACATACCCCCACTTCGCCGCGCCTAGTAGCTTAGGGGTGTATTTTTTTTCCATTATCTGTGCCCGTTTCTGATGATCATGTGCTGGTCAGAATGGAGTGAATATTTCTTCAGTTTCGGGGTGCATGCCCATTCACCCCTGCTCGCATGTTCTTCTGCCTTGGCTCACATCTCGGCTCCTGCCTGCTTATCTCCTTGCCTTCCCTGGCGGAGTGATCTTCCTCCGCTCCCCACCCAGTAGTAGCCGGGGCCCGGAGAGTAAGACTTGACAGGCTGTGAGGGAGGTGGTGATGGACAGAGAGTCGCTGATTGCCGCCATTACTAGTAAAAAAAAAATATATCCCCTGATTTCATTTTAAAAATCTGGTCACCTTAACTTATGCTTAATGTGTTAAGACAGCCTATTCATTTTAATTGGGCTGTCAACCCACTAGCCCTTGTTCACACCGGGCTGATTTGACATGTTAAATCGCATGCCAAATCAGAGCCTATTGCCAGCAACCGCACTGTCTGAATCGGTGCAACGTCGACTTTGCGGAGGCGCACCAATTCCCAAAAGAAGTTCATGCACTACTTTTGGCGACCTCAGGGGCGATTTCAATAGACATCTGTGCATGAACCCACACAGATGTCTTTCAAATCTCCCCTGAACTCGCAGTGAAATGCAAACTTAAAATTGCGCGATTTCAGCGAAACTCGCACAATCTCAAACCCACCCTCATGCCGCGTATTTTTTTATCATGAAAAAAAAGACGACGTTTTTTAAACTTCATTTTAAAAAACGACGTTGCCCACACACCATCGTTTTTTCAAAATGCTCTAGCAAAGCGCGGTTACATACACCACGTACGACGGCACTCTGTTCCATTCAAGCTCCCGTCTTATAACTTGCTTCTGAGCATGCGCGGGTTTAAAACTTCGTTTTAGCCCACACACGATCATTTTTTATGACACAAAAAACGACGTTTTGAAAAACGACATAAAAAAATCGAAGCATGTTCGATTTTTTTTTGTCGTTTTTCAGAAGACATAAACAAAGCATTCATATACAAAAGTGGGACTGCATTCATATACAAAAGTGGGACTGCATTTATATACAAAAGTGGGGCTGCATTTATATACAAAAGTGGGGCTGCATTAATATACAAAAGTGGGGCTGCGTTCATATATACAGTGGGGCTGCATTCATATGTACAGTGAGGCTGCAATGATGGGCACTGATGGGGCTGCATTGATCTCTTGTACCATGTCTTCAGTCTCTGACCGTCTCTTGTACCATGTCTCCAGTCTCTGACCATCCCTTGTACCACATCTGCAGTCTCTGACCATCCCTTGTACCACATGTGCAGTCTCTGACCATCCCTTGTACCATGTCTGCAGTCTCTGACCTTCTCTTGTACCATGTCTGCAGTCTCTGACCATCCCTTGTACCATGTCTGCAGTCTCTGACCATCCATTGTACCATGTCTGCAGTCTCTGACCATCTCTTGTACCATGTCTGCAGTCTCTGACCATCTCTTGTACCATGTCTGCAGTCTCTGACCATCCCTTGTACCATGTCTGCAGTCTCTGACCATGTCTTGTACCATGTCTGCAGTCTCTGACCATGTCTTGTACCATGTCTGCAGTCTCTGACCATCCCTTGTACCATGTCTGCAGTCTCTGACCATCTCTTGTACCATGTCTACAGTCTCTGACCATCTCCTGTATCATGTCTGCAGTCTCTGACCATCTCTTGTACCACGTCTGCAGTCTCTGACCATCTCTTGCACCACGTCTGCAGTCTCTGACCATCTCTTGTACCATGTCTGCAGTCCCTGACAATCGTCTACAAACTATGGGATAGATTTATGGCATTTATATTTAAATATTTCTTACTAGTAATGGCGGCGATCATTGATTTTTTAGCTGTACTGCAACATTGCAGCGGACACACAGGACACCTAATTAAGTTCTGTAAGCAACACCTTATTTTCTGGTAGTGCCCCTCCCGAGACTAGACTCTGGATCCACCCTTGATCGGAGACAGGACGTCTGTCTCCTAAGAGGTCTATTGAAGGGGGGCTCGTTAGTAAAACCATTGTATGATGTGGTGGGAGGAGATTGTCATTGTTCATCTGATTACGTCAAGTATTCCCTTTTTCTGTATATAAGAACCTGCCTTTCAATAAAGCTATGCTTTACCTGGACACCCTTCATGAAGTCTTGGCTCATGGTTGGGGGGGAATATTCTAACTATTCGGAAGAATCATCTTGGAAACTGCATTCATCTCCACTATCCCTCTACCTTCTATGGTAGCGATGCTTGGCGATTGAGGGATGGAAAGAAGGCCGCAGTACCTTAACTACTGCTGGTCTTAACAACACCTCTGTGCTTTAATGCACATCATTGCACATACACAGGTTAACTATTGATCTAATTTCGTGTTGTGTCTCTGGAAGCCTCACTTTTGCATGTATACCAGCATCTCTGAACCATACAAAACCAGATGAAACCTAGCGTCCCTGCAGAGGCATAAGGCAAGTATTTGGACTGCAGCAACAATAAGATAAATCATTTTGAAGGGGAACTCCAAGAAGTCATTTTTGTAAACGATTTCCTTAACCACTTGTCTAGTGAGCACTTAACCCCGCCCAGACCAATTTTCAGCTTTCGGTGCTCTCACACATGTCACAGTCATAATGTAATACTGTACCCAAATACATTTTTTGTAAATTTTTTAATACACATAGAGCTTTATTTTGGTGGTATTTGATCACCTCTGTTGTTTTTTTTGCGCCATAAATGAAAAAAGACCGAAAATTCAGAAAAAAAATTTTTTCTTAGTTTCTGTGATAAAATTTTGCAAATTATAAATTTTTCTTCATAACATTTATACTGCTACATGTCATTGGTAAAAATAACCCAAATTAGTGGCTATTATTTGGTCTGTGTGAAAGTTAGAAAGTCTACAAGCTATGGTGCCAATCATAGCAAATTGATCACATCTGATGTATTGGCGGCCTATCTCAGACAGGTGGCACTGATGACAGATGGCACTAATACATGGCACTGATGACAGGTGGCACTGATGACAGATGGCACTGATACGTGGCACTGAAGACACGTGACACTGATAACAGATGGCACATGACACTGACAGGTGGCACTGATACGTGGCACTGATGACACGTGACACTGACAGGTGGCACTGATGACACTGATAGGTGGCAATGGGGACAGGTGGCACTGGGGACAGATGGCACTGATAGGTGGCACTGGGGAAAGATGGCACTAATAGGTGGTGCTGGGGACAGGTGACACTGACAGGTGGCACTGGGGACAGGTGGCACTGGGGACAGATGACACTGGGGACAGGTGGCACGTATGTAGTGTTCACTCACAGATCTGCAGCACAGGTCGCTCTCCCTCTTCACATGCGGTCTCTGTGTGAGGTGGGAGAGCCAGCAATGAGAGATGATCTCATAAGTTTTCATTTGAGATCATCTCTCATTGGACACGCCGATCGAGTGCTAAATGGCCGCTGTGATTGGCCATTTAGCTCGACACAGATTTTCCCCGATGCACTCACTCTGCGGCACGCGGGGAACAAGTAAACAGGAGAACATCCTCCTGGCAATTGAGCGCCGCACTGTAGACGTCTTTCATCTATAGCACAGGCTTGAAGTGGTTAAAATCCCAATGCAGTGTCAGGGCCCATACACAGTTGCTATTGTGGGTTAAAGCCTAAGTGCAAGAAACAAAATGTTACTTCAGCGCCACTGCCAATATAAGAGTCTAAGAACTGTGATCTGGTGCTCTAACCAGGGTGTTCAGGCCCCACAGGTGCAATTCTTGAATCAGGATGCTCTTGAATAAAAGTATTTTATTTGTTACATGGATACACGGGTACAGGCTAGATGTTGACGCGTTTCGGCTATGAAGCCTTCACCAAAGCCTAAGTGCAGCCAAGATAAAAAAAAAATGAGAAATCAGTACAAGGGACATAACTTACAGTCAGTAGGATGTATCCCTTGTGCTGATTCCTCTTCTTTTAGTTGAAATACTCCTCTGTTGATGCACCCCATGCTGCCATAAACTTCTGGTGCAGTAGAGGCTGAAACAACTAAGGGGCTGTCCCAGGCTCTCATCAAGAGACCCCGACTATGTTCGCTCTTTCCGCCAAACTGCTCCATGAATGAAACCGGATATAAGCCCCCATTCACACGGTGTGACTTATGCGATTTCACAGCTCCAAATCGCATGACAAGTCAAACAGAGCCATTCATATCGCCGCGATTATGAAAAAGGTTCATGCACTACTTTTTGACAATTTCATTGCGACTTGCATAGACTTCTATTAAATTAAGTCACAGGCCGCAATGAAATCAACAGTGCAAATCGCAATGATGTGCGGCTTTAAAAATTTGATGAAGTAGCGCTATTTCACAGCCACACCAGTGTGAACCAGGGCTTACAATGGGAACAGGTGAGTTCTTGCATAAAGGGGCTTAGAGAGGTGAGAGTGGAGACTGCAGAGAGAACGATTTAGCATAATGAAGAGAAACAGCAGCAAAACACTGATCTACCCAATGAAAAGCTGTTCAGGGGGCGTGTCAGCACAAGTCTTGGTCATTGGAAGACAGGTAAGCTGAACTCCCAGCACAGAACTGACCACACTGGGAAGGATGTGCTTCCATGTTGTAATAAACGGTTAAACTTTATTAATTCCAGGTTCCTATGTGAAGCGCTACCTCCTAGAGCAGGCATCACTAAATGCCAGACCGTGGTCAGGGTCCGGACCGAGTCAATGTCCCATCTGGACCTGCCGTGGTCGCGCCTATTTTTTATCCACTTTTTTCTCTCAGCCGCCGCTAGCTCTGTTGTCTTTGCAAAGATGAAATCAGAAGAGTAGCACAGCCACGGACTGAGAGCTGGAGCTGGCCCAGTTAACGGATTGCATTTGCATTTTAGCAACCAATCAGCTAACTGGGACAGCTCCCGACCTCCATCCATCATTTTGCTGCACTTTCGATGTCAGCTGCTTCCGATGTCACCTGCTGTGTCTACCACCCTATGCCCTGTGTAAGGTAGGACAGGGAAGTGGGCTCTGTTACGCAGGACAGAGGAAGCTGGAGGTGATGTAAAGTGGGGTCAGAAACTGTAATATAAAGGGGGTTCTTTAAAAGGGGTGAGCACAGGAATGTGAATGGGGGTGTTATAAAGGGAGTGAGCACAGAAATGTGAATGGGGGTGTTATAAAGGGAGTGAGCACAGAAATGTGAAGGTGGGTGCTATAAAGGGGGTAAGTACAGGAATATAAAGGTGAGTGCTATAAATAGGGTAAGTACAGGAATATGAAGGTGGGTGTTATAAAGGGGGTGAGCACAGGAATGTGAAAGGGAGTTCTATAAAGGAGGTGCTGACTAGGGATGAGCTTCGAGTTCGAGTCAAACTCATGTTGGACTCGAACATTGCCTGTTCGAACAGCGAACAATTTGGGGTGTTCGCGGCAAGTTTGTGTGAACTATAGAACGCCGTTAAAGTCTATGGGAAACAAACGTTTAAAATCTAAAGTGCTCATTTTAAAGGCTAATATGCAAGTTATTGTCCTAAAAAGTGTTTGGGGACCCGGGTCCTGCCCCAGGGGACATGTATCAATGCAAAAAAAGTTGTATAAACTGCAGTTTTTTCTGGAGCAGCGATTTTAATAATGCTTAAAGTGAAACAATAAAAGTGAAATATTCCTTTAAATTTTGTACCTAGGGGGTGTATAATATGCCTGTCCCTGCACAAAGTGTAATTTCTGAAGGAAAAAAAGTCATTTAAAATCACTTGCGGCTATAATGAATTACTAAAAAACAAAAATAAATCTGCGCTATCCTAATGATGAGCAGCCACAAACAATCTAGTGAAACAAGAAAGTGATAAGGAATACAAAAACAATTTTGCGGCGCTAAAAAATAAAAAAAGTGATGAGGTGTTGTTGGTCTGTGTTAACACCAATTGACAGTATAGTTAGGTGAAAAGTCCATATCTGATGAATCAATAACAATAGATTGTTGAAAATAAACTGTTGATGGATGAGTGATCAAGTGAATAATTCCAAACACCACGGTGAATAAAATAAATGAATAGTGAAAATGACCACCACCAGAAGCGGAGGCTTACCAGAGGTACTGAACCCAAATAAGCATACGCCTAAAGGGTCAATACAAGCTGAATGTAAATGGATCTGGATATGGAGTTGGGGGGATATCCTGAAGACATCACATACACAAGCACAAGGGGGAGTAACGGCAACTCAAACGATCAGACCGTATTCAAAGTGCATGAAGGAAAACGAAGGTACATAGTGTGATACCGTAACAATGTTTAAATTTAATAACGGTTAAAAACACTTACAGTTTTGCTGTATAAAAAGGACATCAATAAAAAGTAGCGCATGGCAGCAGCAGAGTTCCGACGCGTTTCGCAATAGTTTGCATCAGTTTGCTATAATGAATTGTCGGCTCCCGGCAAAACAGAGAAAAGTCATTCATTAAAAAAAAAAAAAAAAAAAAATGCGGGGGGGGGGGGGGGGGGGATGTTCCCCAAATTCAATTAGGGTCTGCTGTGGATTTTTGGGGGGAACTCCACATCATTTTTCTTTTTAGTTTGGGGTGGAGTTCCCCTTAAAATCCATAGTAGACCTGAAGGGTCTGGAATGGATATTTGGGGGGAACCCCCACATCATTTTTTTTTTTAAATTTGACGCAGGGTTTCCCTTAATATCCATACCAGACCTGAAGGGCCTGGTAATTGAATTTGGGGGGACCCCCACGCATTTTTTTTTTTATGAATGACTTTTCTCTGTATTGCCGGGAGCCGACAATTCATTATAGCCACGAGTGATTTTAAATGACTTTTTTCCTTTAGAAATTACATTTTGTGCAGGGACAGTTCTAAACACAGGAATAATGTGCTGCTTCAAAGGCATACTATACACCCCCAAAGGTACGAAATTGAAAGGAATATTTCAATTTTATTGTTTCACTTTAAGCATTATTAAAATCACTGCTCCCGAAAAAACAGCCATTTTTAAAACTTTTTTTGCATTGATACCAGGGCTCAAGTCCTGCGGGAACGCGTGGGAACGGAGTCCCTGCACTTTTTTCACAGCAGGAACGCAGTTCCCTTTGCAGGACTAGAGCAGCCGAGCCGCCCGAGCCAATCCTTCACTAAGCGGCGATGCCCAGCTCGAGTCACTGTCAGGGGCAGGCGAACCTTAGTAATCCTTTATGTTACTGGCCGCTACCTGTATATGGATTCAATGGGTAGTATGCGGGTTTTCCTCACTTCCTCGATGCCGCAATGTCTCCTGGGAGCTTTTGTCATTGTTCCCAGGAGACATTGCGGAGGTCTGCCGCGAGTTATCGCGGGATTTAGAAAGAACTTTAAGGAACAATGACAAAAGCTCCCAGGAGACATTGCGGCATCAAGGAAGTGACGGAATACCCGCACACTACCCGATGAATTCATATACAGGAAGCAGCCAGTAACATAAAGGATTACTAAGGTACAGTGGATCGAAAAAAAAAAAACATGCGGTTTAGTAATTAGGACTTGACCCCTGATTGATACATGTCCCCTGGGGCAGGACCCGGGTCCCCATACACTTTTTAGGACAATAACTTGCATATTAGCCTTTAAAATTAGCACTTTAGATTTCAAACGTTCGAGTCCCATAGACTTTAACAGGGTTCTAAAGTTCACATGAACTTTTGGTCTGTTCGCAGGTTCTGGTGCGAACCAAACGGGGGGTGTTCGGCTCATCCCTAGTGCTGACAGTTATGTGAAGGGGGTGCTATAAAGGAGGTGAGGACAGGAATGTGAAGGTGAATGCTATAAGGGGGGAGCACAGGGATGTGAAGGGGGTAATATAAAGGGGGTGAGCACAAGAATGTTAAGGTGGGTGCTATAAAGGGGGTGAGGACAGTTATGTGAATGTGGGTGCTGTTAAGGGGGTAATGACAGGAATGTAAGGGGAGTGCTATAAAGGGGGTGAGGACAATTATGTGCAGGGGGTGCTATAAAGGGGGCAACAACAGGAATGTGAAGGGGGGTGCTATAAAGGGGGTGAGGACAATTATGTGAAGGGGGTACTCTAAAGGGGGGTGAGGACAGGAATGTGAAGGAGGGTGATATGATGAAGAGGGCTAGGAACTGCAATTTGAAGTAGGGGGTGATATAAAAAGGGGCTGAGGACTGTGATGTGAATAGGGAGATGATGTGCAGGGGGACTGAGAACACTGATGTAATTAGAGAATTGTGATGTGAGGCCCCGTACACACGTCCGAGGAACTCGACGTGCCAAACACATCGAGTTCCTCGCCGAGTTCAGTGTTGAAGCCGCCGAGGATCTCGGCGGGCCGACTTTCCTCATTGAACAACGAGGAAATAGAGAACATGTTCTCTATTCGGCCCGACTAGTTCCTCGTCGGCTTCCTTGCTGAAAAGTGTACACACGACCGAGTTTCTCGGCAGAATCCAGCTCCGACCGAGTTTCTGGCTGAATTCTGCCGAGAAACTCGGTCGTGTGTATGGGGCCTGAAAGATTTGAGGCTAGGTTCACATCATTGCTTACCGAGTTCTGCGTGTAGGCGGCCCATTTATTTCAGTGGCCTGCCTTAAAAGCAGAAAAAAAGTCCCTAATCCTTTTTTTTTAATTGCGCCGCCATTGTGCAGAGGTGCCATTGAGAATCAAACATATGATTTAGAATTTTTACTGACTGGACCATCGGGCATTTAAATTCAATACCCCTGCCCTAGGGGGCCGCTAGATTTTTGAGTCCCCCTATTCCTGCACAGCCAGGCAACACGTATTTTGCGAATTTCACACAGTCAGGGACCAGTCCGTGGGCTTGGTTTGCTATTTTATTAAGGGAAAACAACTTGGATAGAAATAAGAGGTTATTGGCTGCCAAACTTGACTTGGTAGAACAACTTGAGGACGAACTTCCTTCACTAGGTACACAAAAATGCAGCTCCTGGATTGTACTCCCTCTGGAGTGATATCAATCTCTAGAGGATCAATAAGAAGTTTCCTCTTTCAGGAGCTCTATGTCCATTTGGTGAGATTCTCAAAGTCTTGAACTTGCATGAACTACTATGTCCCCTTGGTAAAACTCAAAGTCCCAAACTTGTAGAAGCTACTATGTTCCCTGGATGCAACTCTCAAAGTCCCAACACTTGAAAATACCAGCCCACCTGGCTGCCTTGAAAAGTGTCCCAGAGCAAGGGATTTAGGTCAGCTATGACACTGTCCCTGTGAAAGCATGCTGGATATTGCATCTGGCAGCCTTCTCTCTTGAAGGCCCCTGGGGTGTAGCGGTACTCACACTATTTCTTGAATCTTGCTGCCTTGGATATGACTGTTGTGTTCAGGCCTCCTGCTTGACAGATCTTCCTAGCTTGGCAGGGCATCTCCTGGATGACACTGAAGGGTAGTGGAGATCCCTCACCTCAGCTTCTTCTCCTTTCTTCCTCAGCTCCAGCCTGGGGGCAGAGCCCCCTAGCCTTGGGGTCAATTTGCAGGCCTTACAACATCAACCTCAGCACTTCATCTTCCACCCGACAACAACAACCCCTGCTGGCCAGGCTCTTCAATATTTATGGGCCAGTCTTGGGGATGTAGTGGCGCTTGCAAATACTAAAAACCGACAATAATTTAAAACAATAAAATATTCTAAACAATGATTCCTAAAGTATGAGAGTGAGTCCGTCCTCTACTGGGGTAAAAATGTGTAACACTCGAGGTCTATGCCCAAAGAATACCATCCAACATCAATAATTAGATGTGGAAGGAACTGCGAGTGAATAAATAATGAAATCCAATGGATAAAAGTGCCTGACTGGCCGCACAGTGTACATGGGATAATAATCCTTTTTTTAAAAAATATGTGTCATAAATCCTTAAAGTGCTTGATGAAAAACAAGTGCAAAGTGCTAATAATTAAAACAATAATAGCAGTGAATGAAAGCTCCAGCTCTCCTGGAAAGTGGTTAATTACTAATTAGCAAACACATGCAGGAAAAAGCAACAACTGAAAAGAAGTCCAAAAATGCAAGTGTCCTAAAAACCTAAACGGTTCAATCATAAAACTGTTGTTTTTCTGTGCAATGAAAAGGATATAATAATATAATAATAAAATAAAATAAAAAAATAAAAAAATCATAAATAATAGTCCAAAAACAGATAGTGAATAAAACTATATCCAGTGCACAATCAAGTGATAATGAAAATATTAAAAATAAAGTCCAAAGTGCAAAATGCATCTGTGCTCCATTCAACAATTCAGATGATCAGTGGTTAATTCAGTGAAGACTTGTTACATTGTGCTCATTCAATGAAGACTTGTTACATTGTGCTCATATGTCTGTGAATCAAACCAGCCCGATTTTCCTCAGTGTGGGGATTATTTTTACCAGCCTCTTACCTTCTTGAGGCTTTTACCAAGCCTGTAACAGGAGCTGCTCTGCAGTCACATAAATACAATCCAGGATCCAAAGACGGCTCACACTCCTCCCCATTCAGGCTCTCAAAAAGAAACACAGGAATGCCTCCATAGCATAAAACCACAGGATATCAGTTTAATAAAGAAAAACGAATACACTCACAAACATTGCTGTGTTCAATCCTATGATTAAGCGACGTAGGGCTGTCGCGATACGCGTGAGGAGGACACAGAGGGCTTGCTGGTGAAGTCACCTGCTTTGCGGCCGCAGAGCAGTGACACTCGATTGTACACACGCTGTTTAACACAGCAATGTTTGTGAGTGTATTCGTTTTTCTTTATTAAACTGATATCCTGTGGTTTTATGCTATGGAGGCATTCCTGTGTTTCTTTTTGAGAGCCTGAATGGGGAGGAGTGTGAGCCGTCTTTGGATCCTGGATTGTATTTATGTGACTGCAGAGCAGCTCCTGTTACAGGCTTGGTAAAAGCCTCAAGAAGGTAAGAGGCTGGTAAAAATAATCCCCACACTGAGGAAAATCGGGCTGGTTTGATTCACAGACATATGAGCACAATGTAACAAGTCTTCATTGAATGAGCACAATGTAACAAGTCTTCACTGAATTAACCACTGATCATCTGAATTGTTGAATGGAGCACAGATGCATTTTGCACTTTGGACTTTATTTTTAATATTTTCATTATCACTTGATTGTGCACTGGATATAGTTTTATTCACTATCTGTTTTTGGACTATTATTTATGATTTTTTTATTTTTTTATTTTATTTTATTATTATATTATTATATCCTTTTCATTGCACAGAAAAACAACAGTTTTATGATTGAACCGTTTAGGTTTTTAGGACACTTGCATTTTTGGACTTCTTTTCAGTTGTTGCTTTTTCCTGCATGTGTTTGCTAATTAGTAATTAACCACTTTCCAGGAGAGCTGGAGCTTTCATTCACTGCTATTATTGTTTTAATTATTAGCACTTTGCACTTGTTTTTCATCAAGCACTTTAAGGATTTATGACACATATTTTTTAAAAAAAGGATTATTATCCCATGTACACTGTGCGGCCAGTCAGGCACTTTTATCCATTGGATTTCATTATTTATTCACTCGCAGTTCCTTCCACATCTAATTATTGATGTTGGATGGTATTCTTTGGGCATAGACCTCGAGTGTTACACATTTTTACCCCAGTAGAGGACGGACTCACTCTCATACTTTAGGAATCATTGTTTAGAATATTTTATTGTTTTAAATTATTGTCGGTTTTTAGTATTTGCAAGCGCCACTACATCCCCCTGTCTATCATATGCTGTCAGTGCGTGAGCACTATTAGTTGTGGCTGCTGCTTGATTGTAACTTTTAATTTATTTGTACCATTATATATATTTTTTCCCGGGTTAGGCTGGTTTGCGCATTAGTTCCCCCCTTGTTTTATGGGCCAGTCTTACCACCCTGCCAGACCTCCTGCCTGGGGATTGGTCAAAACTCCCATCAATATTCAGACCCTGGAAAAGGGTAGTGGAAACAGTTGCTAAGGCTGTTTACCACTACAGAGGAGAAGATGGACTATCTCGGTATCGATAAGCACAATACACCTTAGAATAAAATACATTTAATATTTATTTTACATATAAAACACAAACACAATTCCAAAGATTACATAAAAAACAAGGAAAAGTCGATACAGTATCCAAATACTTGTAGACTTGAGGTTGAATTCAAGGTTGGAAATGCCTCACAGATTAAATAATTCTCTACCAGTTTTGTGATCAAAGGACCGCTTCATCAGGAGAATAAATCTATAAGGTAAATAACATGTTTAAAGAACAATATATAGAGGGTAATAGCCATACTACAAATGCAACACAGAATGCACATTTCAAACAAGGATATGTCAATAATCATAGGTTATCATAAGATTAAGTTTAGCATATACAACAAGGTCAATGCATAGTCTCTTACCTAGAAATCCAAAGCCAGGGGCATAGTCAAACCACCACAAGATCCCCCCATGGCGCATATGGGGGATTTACGTGGAAAGGTAGTGTATCTGGGTGAAATGTATATATATTATATTATTATAACAATATGGCTAAGTGTGTCTAGGCCTGGTGGGGGAGAAGGAGGGCAGGGAAGGGAAAGAAGAGGGGAGAGAGAAAGAAAAAGGAAAAAAGAAAATATAGAGAAAAGGGGATGGAAAAGGAAAAATAAAAAGGAGGAGAGAAGAAAGGGAAGGGATGAAAAATGGGGAGGATAAGAAAGATAAGGGCGAAGGAGGAGTTTGGAGAGGGGGATGAGGAAGGGGGAGGGGGAGGAGGAAACGGGTAACCCAGGCCGGGATAGATAAAAAGTCCATAATTCAATCAGTGTATGGTCATATACAGTAAGCCTACATGGTATAGCGCACTGAAAGAGTGTGCAAAAATGACCATAATACAAGGGGGTCAAAAGAGAAAGATGGAGAAGGAGTTAGCTACACAAATATATATAGCAAATTAATAGATGGTCAAAGGCTTCCTTCAGTGGTCTCACATTGGAATAGAGCTGGTGGAGGGTGTTTCCAGACATAGCAGTGTGTGTCTAAGTAGATACTGATCGAGCCGGCCAGATCTGAAGACACAGAGAAAAGACAGATATATCAATATAGAGTGGGAGAGTGGGAGCAATTATTCTAGCCAGGGGCGTTTTATGAAATCAGTGGGCCTGTGTGCAAGACCATAAGTTGGGCCTCATTGCTTGATATGAGAGTAAAAAAATGCAGTGTGCTTAGTGCACCACAGTGAGGAGTGGGCATGGTTTCACTTAGGATGAGCAGGCCAGGCAGCTGCTCAATGGCTGCCAGGCCTTCTCATCACCTCAGCCGTCCAATAGCACCTTCCACTAGGGTGACCACATTTCCAAACTACCATTCAGGGACACCCTCCCTTCCCAACGATCAGCTTGTGATGTAGCGAATCACAGCACAGTGATTGGACACAAGAGGCGGGATTTATGATTTCTCCAATCACAAGCAGGGGGCGGGGATTGTGCTCCTCCAGGCATTCCCGGCCAGGACAAGTACTGTCAGTAAGTAAAGCAGTCATGTGGCAGCCTTTTTTGGGAGCATCAGATTGGCCTGGGGGGTGGCTGTGTCAGTTTCATTCCGGGACACTGTATTGTCCTGGAATAAAGGTGCCCGGGACAGACCTGCAAAATGCGGGACTGTCCCGGGCAATCCGGGACACAAGGTCACCCTACCTTCCACCCTGTCCGCAGAGTGATTGCATCATGGAGCCGCCAATCTTCTTCCGGAGCCTTCATGTATTGGTTGATTTTTAGCTTAGATGTGATTAAAGATGAGCTCAGGCACAACTCCACGCACCCGCCAGGAAGCTGACACTCCAGAGGTAGTGAGACATTGTGACTAGCGCTGCGGAGTGTCAGCTTCCTGGCGGGTATGTGGAGTTGTGTCTCATCCTTAGATGTGATTGGTCAGCAGGCCCTGTCTGCTAGTTTCAGATTGGTCAGCGATCTGAATGCGCATGACCAGTGCGCTGGCTGGTGAAGGAGCAGATTTGAAGTGATTGGTGGGTGTCGATGAAAGGCTCTGCGCTGTATGGGGGAGGGGCTCCAGGTGAGTGCTGTGATACTTCACGGGGGGCGGAAGTGTTACCGGGCTCAGTAAGGGGGATGTGAAGACATACCTCCCAACTTTTTGATTTAAATGTTAAGCTCTTAGTAAACAACATATGAAAAACTAGTACCATCATCCTAAAGATCGATTGAGATAGAGATAGGGCTTGAGGGACCCCAAAGACCAAATAGCGAGAGACTATAAAGGAAGAGGGGCAGGAGGACTATAGCGGTACAATGTAAGCAGATAAACTCAAGAGTAATTATATAAAAATATACATTTAATAACATAGTATCACAAAGGAATTGATAAAATACATCAAAAACAATACATCACAGAGCTAGAGTAGTCCCCGAGGTTCACTGTGATGTATTGTTTTTGATAATAAATGTATATTAATGTTAATAAATGTATATTTTTATATAATTACTCTTTTGAGTTTATCTGCTCACATTGTACTGCTATAGTCCTCCTGCCCCCCTTCCTTTATAGTCTCTCGCTATTTGGACTTTTGGGTCCCTCAAGCCCTATCTCTATCTCTCCAAACTTTTTAAGGCCACACTGCCTTAAAGGAGAATTATACCAAAAAATATATTAGTTAAAGGGGTGGTTCCCCCTAAAACAAATTTCTAACAATACATTCGTAAGACTGCTTACACTGCGGGTAGGCTGGCTTTTGTTTTGTTTTTTTAGTACATACCTCGATATCGCCGTTTCGTCCCTTGGCGGTGGGCGTTCCTAGTTGATTGACGTTCCTCCGACGGGCGCATACTGCGCGTCACGACTTTCCGACAGAAGCCGAACGTCATTGCGCAGGCGCCATATAGAGTCGGCTCTATACGGTGCCTGTGCAGCGACGTTCGGCTTCTTTCGGAAAGTCGTGACGTCACGTATGTGCCCATCGGAGGAACGTCAATCAACTAGGAACGCCCACCGCCAAGGGACGAAATGGCGATATCGAGGTATGTACTAAAAAAACAAAACAAAAGCCAGCCTACCCGCAGTGTAAGCAGTCTTACGAATGTATTGTTAGAAATTTGTTTTAGGGGGAACCACCCCTTTAAACCCACAAGTGCTTTTTTTTTTTTTTACCACTACTATTCATTTATATTGGCTTTTAGAATTTACAAATGCAACAATTTAGAAATTATATGAAAAGTTTAGCACTGGGAAACTATTATATAGATCAGACCAACATGAGGGACACATGAGGAGGAAAGAGGGACTTTGTTACAAATCAGGGACAGTTGGGGGCTTCATCCATTCATCACTGCTGGCTGTGTATGCATTGCAATGTAGCCCTCTATGGGAGGTGAGGGGACACTCTCCGATCATACAACTCCAATTTCACACTGAGTGTCTCTCCATCTCCCGTTCGTCATTCCCGCCCGTCTCCGGAGGTCACATGGTACAGTGACGTCAGCTGTCACCCCGGTCACATGGCCGTGGTTCCCCCTCCCCTCTAGCGGGGTCACCCAGTGTCATCAGGCAGCATGCTGTCCCTGCGGCGCCTCCTCTACAGCCTGTCCCGGCAGGTCCGGGGGGGATCCGGGTATCGCTCTGTCAGTACCGGCTGGGCTCCTGTCGGTGCCGCTTTCAATGTGAAGCAACAGAGGAGGCTGGATGTGTTCGGGAAAAGGACGGTGAGAGGTGGCCTGGGGGGTGTGAGCTGTGCCTGGTGCTGACCTGTGACCCCACATGTCCCGACACTGAGCTGTGACCCCCACATGTCCCGACACTGAGCTGTGACCCCCACATGTCCCGACACTGAGCTGTGACCCCCCCACATGTCCCGACACTGAGCTGTGACCCCCACATGTCCCGACACTGAGCTGTGACCCCCACATGTCCCGACACTGAGCCGTGACCCCCCACATGTCCCGACACTGAGCCGTGACCCCCACATGTCCCGACACTGAGCCGTGACCCCCCACATGTCCCGACACTGAGCCGTGACCCCCCACATGTCCCGACACTGAGCCGTGATCCCCCACATGTCCCGACACTGAGCCGTGACCCCCCACATGTCCCGACACTGAGCCGTGACCCCCCACATGTCCCGACACTGAGCCGTTACCCCCCACATGTCCCGACACTGAGCCGTTACCCCCCACATGTCCCGACACTGAGCCGTGACCCCCCACATGTCCTGACACTGAGCCGTTACCCCCCACATGTCCCGACACTTGGCCGTGACCCCCCACATGTCCCGACACTTGGCCGTGACCCCCACATGTCCCGACACTTGGCCGTGACCCCCACATGTCCCGACACTGAGCTGTGACACCCACATGTCCCGACACTGAGCTGTGACCCCCACATGTCCCGACACTGAGCTGTGACCCCCACATGTCCCGACACTGAGCTGTGACCCCCACATGTCCCGACACTGAGCTGTGACCCCCACATGTCCCGACACTGAGCTGTGACCCCCACATGTCCCGACACTGAGCTGTGACCCCCACATGTCCCGACACTGAGCTGTGACCCCCACATGTCCCGACACTGAGCTGTGACCGACACTGAGCCGTGACCCCCCCCCCCACATCTCGGGACACTGAGCCGTGACCCCCCCCCCCCACATCTCGGGACACTGAGCCGTGACCCCCCCCCCACATCTCGGGACACTGAGCCGTGACCCCCCCCCCCCCACATCTCGGGACACTGAGCCGTGACCCCCCCCCCCACATCTCGGGACACTGAGCCGTGACCCCCCCCCCCCCACATCTCGGGACACTGAGCCGTGACCCCCCCCCACATCTCGGGACACTGAGCCGTGACCCCCCCCACATCTCGGGACACTGAGCCGTGACCCCCCCCCACATCTCGGGACACTGAGCCATGACCCCCCCCCCCCCACATCTCGGGACACTGAGCCGTGACCCCCCCCCCCCCACCTCTCGGGACACTGAGCCGTGACCCCCCCCCCCCCACATCTCGGGACACTGAGCCGTGACCCCCCCCCACATCTCGGGACACTGAGCCGTGACCCCCCCCCCCCACATCTCGGGACACTGAGCCGTGACCCCCCCCCCCACATCTCGGGACACTGAGCCGTGACCCCCCCACATCTCGGGACACTGAGCCGTGACCCCCCCCACATCTCGGGACACTGAGCCGTGACCCCCCACATGTCCCGACACTGAGCCGTTACCCCCCACATGTCCCGACACTTGGCCGTGACCCCCCACATGTCCCGACACTTGGCCGTGACCCCCACATGTCCCGACACTTGGCCGTGACCCCCACATGTCCCGACACTGAGCTGTGACCCCCACATGTCCCGACACTGAGCTGTGACCCCCACATGTCCCGACACTGAGCTGTGACCCCCACATGTCCCGACACTGAGCTGTGACCCCCACATGTCCCGACACTGAGCTGTGACCCCCACATGTCCCGACACTGAGCTGTGACCGACACTGAGCCGTGACCCCCCCCCCCCACATCTCGGGACACTGAGCCGTGACCCCCCCCCCCCCACATCTCGGGACACTGAGCCGTGACCCCCCCCCCCACATCTCGGGACACTGAGCCGTGACCCCCCCCCCCCCCATCTCGGGACACTGAGCCGTGACCCCCCCCCCCACATCTCGGGACACTGAGCCGTGACCCCCCCCCCACATCTCGGGACACTGAGCCGTGACCCCCCCCCACATCTCGGGACACTGAGCCGTGACCCCCCCCACATCTCGGGACACTGAGCCGTGACCCCCCCCCCACATCTCGGGACACTGAGCCATGACCCCCCCCCCCCCACATCTCGGGACACTGAGCCGTGACCCCCCCCCCCCACATCTCGGGACACTGAGCCGTGACCCCCCCCCCCCACATCTCGGGACACTGAGCCGTGACCCCCCCCCCCCCCACATCTCGGGACACTGAGCCGTGACCCCCCCCCCCCCCACATCTCGGGACACTGAGCCGTGACCCCCCCCCCCCACATCTCGGGACACTGAGCCGTGACCCCCCCACATCTCGGGACACTGAGCCGTGACCCCCCCCACATCTCGGGACACTGAGCCGTGACCCCCCCCACATGTCCCGACACTGAGCCGTGACCCCCCACATGTCCCGACACTGAGCCGTGACCCCCCACATGTCCCGACACTGAGCCGTGACCCCCACATCTCGGGACACTGAGCCGTGACCCCCCCCCACATGTGACCCCTGTTCTCACCCTCATCACCCAGTCTCCTAGAACTGACCCTCATCTGCCAGCACTGACTTTCTTCTTCTGACCCAGTGCCTAACCTTATCTCCCAGCGCTGCCCTTCATCTCCCACCCTTATCTATATATCCGGGCACCAATCCACATCTCCCTTTGCTGACCCTTGTCTCCTGGTGCTGACCTTTGACCCTCATCCCCAATTCTCCTAGCACTGTCTTCTTCTGACCCATGTCTCCTGGTGCCGATTCTTGTACCGTAATCCAAGTCTTTACTATGCCAACCTGGTGCTGACCTGTGTCCCCCTGCTCTGATCCTCATCCCCAAAGCTCCCAGCACTGACCCTCATCTCCCAGCATTGACTCTCTTCCCTTGACCCACGTCTCTCAGCACCAACCCTTGTCTTCCATCTCTGACGACCTGTGTCCCCCTCCTCTGACCCTTGTCTTTTGACTCTCTTTCCTTGACCCCATATCTCCCAGCACCACCCCTCGTCTTCCAGCTCTGACCTGTGTCCCCCTCCTCTGACCCTTGTCTCTCGATCCTCATTTCTCAGCACTGACCCTCATCCCCAAATCTCCCAGCTTTGACCCTCATCTCCCAGCACCAACTCTTCCCGTGATCCTCGTCTCCCAGCACCAACCTTCATCTTCCAGCTCTGACCTGTGTCCCCCTCCTCTGACCCTTGTCTCTCGACCCTGACCCTCATTTCCCAGCACTGACCCTCATCCCCAAGCTTTGACCCTCATCTCCCAGCACCGACTCTCTTCCCTTGATCCTCGTCTACCAGCACCAACCTTCATCTTCCAGCTCTGACCTGTGTCCCCCTCCTCTGACCCTTGTCTCTCGATCCTCATTTCTCAGCACTGACCCTCATCCCCAAATCTCCCAGCTTTGACCCTCATCTCCCAGCACCAACTCTCTTCCCTTGATCCTCGTCTCCCAGCACCAACCTTCATCTTCCAGCTCTGACCTGTGTCCCCCTCCTCTCACCCTTGTCTCTCGACCCTGACCCTCATTTCCCAGCACTGACCCTCATCCCCAAGCTTTGACCCTCATCTCCCAGCACCGACTCTCTTCCCTTGACCCCATATCTCCCAGCACCACCCCTCGTCTTCCAGCTCTGACCTGTGTCCCCCTCCTCTGACCCTTGTCTTTTGACTCTCTTTCCTTGACCCCATATCTCCCAGCACCACCCCTCGTCTTCCAGCTCTGACCTGTGTCCCCCTCCTCTGACCCTTGTCTCTCGATCCTCATTTCTCAGCACTGACCCTCATCCCCAAATCCCCAAGCTTTGACCCTTATCTCCCAGCACCGACTCTCTTCCCTTGACCCCAGATCTCCCAGCACCACCCCTCGTCTTCCAGCTCTGACCTGTGTCCCCCTCCTCTGACCCTTGTCTCTCGACCCTGACCCTCATTACCCAGCGGCACTGACCTGTGTCTACCTTCTCTAACCCACTTTGCCATATTTTGTGGCACTAACTTGATTTTGCACTGACTCGTGTCTCCTGGCACTGAACCACAACCCCATGCCCCCCTGGGCTCACATACTTACCCGTCTCTTCCAGCACCCCCTCCGGCCAGTGTTCCCCTCTCTCCTAGCACTGATTTGTTTCCTTGCATCCCCCAGCACTGACCTACATTCTCTTGCTCTGACCTTACCCACTTTGCAGTGTTCCCCCAATGTTGACCCACTTCTATGCACTCTTCAGTACCGGCCCACTACTGACCTGCATAACCTGTAACGGCGCAGTCACTGCCATGCAGACTTTGGTTGAGATTTAGAGATGGGTTGACACTTGTGCAGAGTGTTGGTCACACATGTTGTGCTGAGGCAGAGTCTGTTCTTATGAATGGTCTGCCTAACGCACCCCAGGGGACCGCCAACCCTACCTCCTGCATGGTCTGTATCTCAGCGCGGATGTGTTCAACGCACCAACACACATAATGTGAGTGACCACGACACCATGGTGTGACCGGCCCCAAGTAATACAATAAAATCCATACCATGCAAATTACAGGTAAACACAGAACCTGACTATTGATAGAAAACAAAAACAAATCCTCCTGCGCTCTGGTGTTTTCCTGCTATAGGGCAATATCATCCAATTTTAGTGTAAAGTCTCTTGTCTTGCAGCCCTTCTCAGAATCATGGGAATTCATAAAGCTATAAAAGAAAAAGAAGGGCGCACCGACCTAGTGCATTATCACTTAACCACTTGCTTACTGGGCACATATACCCCCTTCCTGCCCAGGTGAAATTTCAGCTTCCGGCACTGCGTCGCTTTAACTGACAATTGCACGGTCATGTGACGTGGCTCCCAAACAAAATTGACGTCCTTTTTTTCCCACAAATAGAGCTTTCTTTTGGTGGTATTTGATCACCTCTGCGGTTTTTATTTTTTTGCGCTATAAACAAAAAAAGCAACAATTTTGAAAAAAAAAAAACAATATTTTTTACTTGTTGCTATAATAAATAGCCCAATTTTTTTTTTTTTTTTTTAATTTTCTCAGTTCAGGTCGATACGTATTCTTCTACATATTTTTGTTAAAAAAAAAAAAAAAAATCGCAATAAGCGCTTACAAAATATGGGACAGAATTATTATTATTATTTATTTATTTTTACTAGTAAAGGCGGCGATCTGCGATTTTTTTTTTTTTTTTTTTTTTTTCCTTAATATTGGGACTGCGACATTATGGCGGACACATTTTTGGCGCCATTCACATTTATACAGCGATCAGTGCTATAAATATGCACTAATTACTGTACAAATGTGACTGGCATTGAAGGGGTTAACGCTAGGGGGTGAGGAAGGGGTTAAATGTGTACCTGTATTGTGTTCTAACTGTGGGGGAGGTGACCGATGCTATGTACAAGGGACACAGATCGGTCTCCACAGGACGTGGAGCTCTGTTTACACACAGAGCTCCACGTCCCTGCTCTGTCATTACCGATCGCGGGTACCTGGCGGACATCGCGACCGCCAGGCACACGCATTGGCATCTCGGGGGCACGCCCCCCAGTGGCCGGAGGAATCCAGGACGTCATATGACGTCCTGTTGGATTTTCAGAGCCACCATGAAGCCGTCATTTGACAATGGCCCGGGGCTCAAGTGGTTAAAGGGATTTTATATGAATTAAAACAGTAGTCATACTCACATACAGAGTAGAAAGACAGCGCTTATCGGACAATTATACTGGTAGACAGTATCGCTCAGCAACCACGGTACCAACACGGATCAGATGGCATCAGACCGACATTTTTGGCTTGGGCGTTTCAGAGGCGAACCTCCTTCATCAGAGCCTCGGTGGTCAGTAGCTGCTCCCTCATGCAAGAAGCTCTCAGGTATAAATAGCCTTACTCAGGGCTTTTTTTCAGGGGGAACTTGGGGGAACTCAGTTCCACCACCTCTGGCTCAGACCCTTGGGGGGCCTGCTCACCACAATCACTTGTAAACACAGAAGTCTGTTTTTTGTGTTTACAAGTGGCAGCTCTGCATTCTGTGTGTAACACCCTGAACTCTGCACTCTGTATGTAATGCAATCCTGGTATTTATTGCCCCTTTAAGACCCTTCTACTGGTTGAGTTCCTGCACAAATTTTCAAAGAAAAAAAGGTCTGGCCTTACTAATGCACAGATGAGCATGTGCGGAGACGCCCAGCCTAAAGCCCGCCCCCGCTCCTAAGTGATTAAGAGCAGCTCCTTGGACATAGTAAACTCCTTTCCTTTGTTGGTGTGGAGAACTTCTGGCCACACCCCTCAGGACAAGAGTGGCAGAGGGGCCAATGGGAGGGTCCGGGCCGACGGGGGCAGGCTTTAGGCTGGGCGTCTCCGCACATGCTCATCTGTGCATTTGTAAGGCTATTTATACCTGAGAGCTTCTTGCATGAGGGAGCAGCTACTGACCACCAAGGCTCTGATGAAGGAGGTTTGCCTCTGAAACGCGTAAGCCAGAAATGTTGGTCTGATCCGCGTGGGGTACCGTGGTTGCTGAGCGATACTGTCTACCAGTATAATTGTCCGATAAGCGCTGTCTTTCTACTCTGTTTGTGAGTATGACTACTGTTTTAATTCATTCAATAAAATCCCTTTAAGTGATAATGCACTAGGTCGGTGTGCCCTTCTTTTTATTTTCTTTTCTTTTATTTATTGATAAAAAATGCAAGATTCTGCAGTTCACTAAATGATCAACCCAGCATATATGTGAATGATGGATGCAGTTACTGTTTGGGGTGAGAACTGATGTACTAGAGATATAAATAAGGGCCCTTTCACACAGGCGGATCCTCCGTAAAATCCCCGCTGAGCTGGCAGGGCGGTCCCTGCACACTGTGCAGGGACCGCCCTGTCTTTCCTCCGCTCTCCCCTATGGGGGAGCGGATGAACACGGACCGTATGTCCGCGTTCAGCCAATCCGCTCAGCAGAAGGAAGAAAAAATAGGATTTTCTTCCGTCCGCAAATGCGGATCTTTGCGGAGGCGGACAATTACGGGTGTCAGCGTATGGTCATCCGCTGACACCCGAAATCACATAGGGACCCATGTATGTCCCTTTTTCATCCGCAACGGATGGATGAAAATGCGGACATACGGTCCGTACGTGTGAAAGGCCCCTAAGTCTAATACACCAACTTGCAGTGAAGCAGCATGTTATACATGGAAACTGTCGTCTCCTCTGCCAAAAAAAAAATCTCTCCAGCCAACATTAAGGCTGCATTCACACCTTCGCGACAAGTAACGCCGCGTACGCGGCGTATTTTGCCGCAAATAGTGTAACTTTTTTTTTTTTTTTTTTTTTTTTACAAATCCTTCCCATTGCTTTGTATGGCCGAACGCCAATGCCGCCTGAAAAAAAGGGTCCGGGACTTTTTTTTCAGGTGGCAGGCGTACGGCGTCTATGAGATGTGAACCATCTCATAGACAGCAATGGGAATTCTCCCCTCCAGCGGCACAAGCGTCGGGCGTTTTGTTGCGGAGGTGTGAATGGGGTGTAATGATTGAAGCATGTGATGAAACGGGTATGTATATTTGTTCAGTATGAAAGCCGCAAAATCAAATGTTCTTAGGCTTTTCCTTCTAATGTTTATTCATAGAGGGGGGGAAAAAAGTGGTACAGGAAAATCCCACATCTTTACCACTAGATGGTGCTGAAGATCATCGTAAATAAGTATACATGGTACCATCCAGTATTTTTCTGGAACACTGTTTTTTCCATGAATGGGGAAACATTCGCCCTGTAGATGGAATAGCCTGAGAACAGTCAGTGTTTGCCCCATTCACACTGAACAAATGCACCTGCCAGCAGAGTTGCTCATCTTATTTTAAAAAAGTAATTAGTTACAGTTACAAATTACTTCTCCGAAAAAGTAATTGCGTTAGTGACTCAGTTACTACATTGAAAAAGTAATTAGTTACTCAGCAAAGTAACTGACTTTTTTTTTAATATTCTGTAACATGCCTCACTGTGCCATCTGTAAACATGCCTCACTGTGCCATCTGTAAACATGCCTCATTGTGCCATCTGTAAACATGCCTCACTGTGCCATTTGTAAACATGCCTCACTGTGCCATCTGTAAACATGCCTCACTGTGCCATCTGTAAACATGCCTCACTGTGCCATCTGTAAACATGCCTCACTGTGCCATCTGTAAACATGCCTCACTGTGCCATCTGTAAACATGCCTCACTGTGCCATCTGTAAACATGCCTCACTGTGCCATCTGTAAACATGCCTCACTGTGCCATCTGTAAACATGCCTCACTGTGCCATCTGTAAACATGCCTCACTGTGCCATCTGTAAACATGCCTCACTGTGCCATCTGTAAACATGCCTCACTGTGCCATCTGTAAACATGCCTCACTGTGCCATCTGTAAACATACCTTGACGATCTCCCTACCTTCTCCTGTTTGCTGAGATGTCAGACGGCAGCCATCCATTATTCAAAAGCCGCGCCTCCTCCTCAGGCTGTTCCGTGATAGGCGTAACAGTAATTTTGACAGCAGAGCCTCTGTTCAGTGTTCCGCCTATCACGGATGTCCTCTCATCCGAGGCTGAGGATGAGAAGGCATTTGTGATAGGCTGAACACTAAACCGAGGCTCTGCTGGGAAAATTAGTGTTCCGCCTACCTAGGCGGAACAGTCAGAGGAGGAGGCGCGCTTTTTTAATGATGGATGACCGACGGCTGAATCCGGCTGACACAGGTAGGTGTAATTGCGGTAACGCCGCCCAAGTAATGGGAACGGCGTTACAGCGAGGGGAAGAGTAATCTGGTAGATTACTCGTTGCCCTCAAAAGGGGCATCGTTGGGTAACGGCATTTATTTTAATGCCGTTACTTACAACACTGCCTGCCAGTTTTACCAGACCAATAGCTATGCATTTCTTTTATAAATGGACTCCCTGGAGTCAGGCCTTCTAGCATTACTCAGCAATGCTTGTGCTGTAAGGCTAGTTTGGAGCATTTTAAACCAGAGTTTCAGAATTTTTTATGAAATCTGTTCAGCCTTTCTTAACCTTTTCAACACAGAGGAACCCTTAATCTAACTTTCCAGTCTCAGGGAACCCCTGCTAATAATTACTATATCTACAACTCATGATACCTCAGTGGAAAGAATGCTCCTTACACTTGTCAAAGGGAAATTTACCCCTTTACAGATAGCTAAAAGGATCACTGGTGTCAGTGTGAACTTGCCTACCATATTTTCTGGCGTATAAGACGACCTTTTGAAATTAAAAATATCCCCCGAAAGCTGGGGGTCCTCTTATACGCTGGTACCTGTAATGCAGGGTCTCAGTCAGATTGCGGGCATCCATTGTTCAAAAGCCCCGCCTTTTCCTGTTCCGTGATAGACAGTTTTCGGTGTTTCGCCTATCACGGAGGTCCTCTCATCCTCGGACGAGAGGACCTCCCTGATAGGCGGAACACTGAACACCGGCTCTGCTGGGAAACCGAGTGTTCCACCTATCACGGAACAGGACGAGGAGGAGGCGGGGCTTTTGAACAATGGACGCCCTAAGTCTGACTCTGCATACAGGGATAAGGCATGGAGATCGGCACAATGAGGTATGCAATGGGCACAGTGACGTGTGTCGGAAGGGGGTCGTCTTATATGGCGAGTATATCCCAAAACCACATTTTTTAGCTGGAAAATTAGGGGGTCGCCTTATATGCCGGCAAATACAGCAAGGGGCAGAAATCGGTCATTGCTGAAGGAACACTCCTAGCAACCTCTGGAGGAACCCTAGGGTTACATGAAACCCTTCTGTAGAGTAGATATGAGTTAAAGTGCTTGTAAACCATATAAACATATACCAAGTGAAGTGACTGGCCTCAGGTGATACAGAGTTTAAACTAACCCTCCTACATAAGTTGTACCTGTTTATCTGCTGTCTTCTCTACATCTTTTCAAAGTGCTGAATTTTTAAAGCTTGTCTGAGAGTTAAAAAAAAAAGGGTGGTGAAGAGCTGAAGCTACATCCTGCAGAGCTCAGTGAGGAGAGAGCTGATTTGAGGGTAGAGCACCCCCCCCTTCACACAGGAACAGAGCTGAGGTTAGCAATCAGCTGGAGGTCCCTCCCCTGGCACCATTTTTCTTTTGGTGTCAGGAAAACATGCCGGAAGTGATTCATGCTGATAACAGAGGAAGAAAGCAGCACACAGAAATTCCGCTTAGTGTTCTTAAGTGAGACAAGTACACACTATAGAGGGATAAGCTTTGTTCACATTTAATGTCTGAGGTTTACAACCACTTTAAGATGTGTCACTTTCATTTAATGGAAGTACAGGGAGAGTGGCTCTGATAGTTTCGGGCTGCAGTGTTATGTACCGCCCTTGCCCATTCACAGAAGGCTTTGTATTCAGTGAATGGCTTCATAGTAAACAAAGTATCCTGTGAATGGGTAAGGGGCCAGGCAATAAAAGTGAAAATGTTACAGTAACCACACACCTAAAGTGACATACACATATTAACAGTTAAAGGCTAAGTTTAGGTAAAAGGGGGGGGGGGACGACACAAGGGATAGCACTTACATGTAGGCTCCATTTACACCTGTGCGTCCCGGAATCGTGGTCAGAATTCTGCGATTTCTTTGCGATTCCAGAATCACAGCAAAACACAGGATGTGTTTGTAATGTCATTACTTCCTAATGGCACCCCATTCACAGTGAGGTTTTGGTGTGCCACGCTTCTGGAATCGCCCATGGAGCTTAAAGTGCATGTAAACCTGATTCATGAAATCTGGTCTGGGCACATACAGTATCTCACAAAAGTAAGTACACCCCTCACATTTTTGTAAATATTTTATTATATCTTTTCATGTGACAACACTGAAGAAATTTACACTTTGCTACAATGTAAAGTAGTGAGTGTACAGCTTGTATAACAGTGTACATTTTCTGTCCCCCTCAAAATAACTCAACACACAGCCATTAATGTCTAAAAACTCTGCCAACAAAAGTGAGTACATCAGCTGTCACACAGCATAAGCCAAGAATACATTCCTAGTGCTGAATGAGGAAGTGAAAATTCTAACATGAGGTAAGAATTTTAAAGAATATAGCAAGCTGAAGACAGCAGATATACAGGTAAAGCTTATGTAGGGAGATTTGTTTCATCTCTGTGTATCATCTGAGGCTGTTCACTTCACTGGGTATAGGAGAGGTTTTACATCCACTTAAGGACCGCCCCCTGCAGATATTCGTCGGCAGAATGGCACGGCTGGGCACAAGCACGTACCTGTACGTCCTCTTTAAGTGCCCGGGACCCGGTCCGAAGCTCCGTGACCGCAGGACCCGCGGACCCGATCGCTGCTGGAGTCCCGCGATCGGTCCCCGGAGCTGAAGAATGGGGAGAGGTGTGTGTAAACACAGCTTCCCCTTTCTTCACAGTGGCAGCTTCATTGATCGCGTGTTCCCTTTTATAGGGAAACACGATCAATGATGTCACACATCCAGTCCCGCCCCCCTACAGTTAGAAAAACATATGAAGTCACACATAACCCCTACAGCGCCCCCTAGTGGTTAACACCTAAACTGCAATAGTCATTTTTACAGTAAACAATGCATTTTTATAGCATTTTTTGCTGTGAAAATGACAATGGTCCCAAAAATGTGTCAAAATTGTCCGATGTGTCCGCCATAAGGCATTGTATATGTGGGGGTAGGGGGGTATTTTTTTTGGGGGGGGGGGTTATGTGATTGGGTGTAACTTTATTATTATATTTATTGCATGTATTTTACAATTAAAAACAATATATTTTTTTTCTTTTTTTCATCCCGTTGTGGACAAAAAGTCCCCTATGTGGTGAGCTTTTTTATTTTTTTGGTGACAGGTTCTCTTTAATAAGACATCCAGTGTCTCATGTCTGGATGTCTCCCCTGTACTCCATTGAATGAAATGAACATCGCACTGTATTACATCCTTTCCTGGTCTTGATGGCCTGGGAAACTGTCAGCAACAAGAAAGGGGGAGAAGAGTGGACGTATGTCTGCTCTCCTCCACCCGGCGGCTCCCGCTATGCTTTCCCCAGGCCCCCAGATGGGAAAGCGGAGCCCGGGATACATAGCGGGGGGGGGGGTGTATGAAAGCATTTGGGCGTCGGGGAGCAGTTTCTTGTCGCCATGGCAAACTGGCACCTGGGATTCGTCAAGCCCTGCCATACCTGGACTATGCCCCTGGAAGTTGGAAATCACTGTAGTAGACACCGCTACTTCAGTGATTTCCACTTGCCTCTGGGTCCCATGTTGAGCTGCTGCCCTGCTGTATTTTGAACAAAGGAGGCTGACTGCGTGGCATGGGTGCTAAGGAGAGATTGTTTTTCATTTTCTGAATGGCAAATTGTTCTCTGATTGATATAATGCCCCACCTCTCCACCTCATCCAATCACAGAATGATGTGGATTCATTCAGAGCATGCAAAACATTCTCTGAATGGCGCCCGTTCAAAGCATCTGACCTCCTGTATTCAAAATGCAGCAAGGCAGCTGCTTGGCGGATCACGAGGATGTTATGTAGAAAGACTGCAGCTGTGATCATTATATGAGGCCGCCTTCAACAGTGTTTTAACGTTGCTTGTGTTTTGTCTACCACAGGGCCTGTTTGGAGTTCCTGAGTTAAGTTCTCCAGAAGGATTTCAGTTAGTTCAAGATAACGCCCTAAGAAATTCGGAGTCCCTAGTGGAGAAAGTGTGTACTGCTCCTCCAAGTGCTGAGACCGTGAAGCTTTTTGACCAGCTAAGTGATGAGCTGTGTAAAGTTGCTGATCTGGTGAGAACAAAAGCATGCATTCCATGTCCTGTCTAGGCTGTGTACAGGGGACAGAGGATAAAAGATGGTGGTAATCCATGCAAGATCCAATTACGGCTTTAATGGTGGTAATTCATGCAAAACAGTGTAATATGCACTACATCTATGCAATACATGCATGATTTCCTGTGTTTATACCTGCTGACCTGTAAGAAATGCACGTTCCTCCCGAATCCCGTTGTGGGCTGACGACAGATAGCATTTTTGTGGTTGGGGTTGTCAGCCCTACCTAGTTATCTTTTGCTCAACCACTGAATCACATCCCTTCTGATCTTTGTAAAATAAGGACTACACATACACTATATTACCAAAAGTATTGGGACCCTGCCTTTACACGCACATGAATTTTAATGACATCCCAGTCTTAGTCCATAGGGTTCAATATTGAGTTGGCCCACCCTTTCGGCAATTACCGCTTCAACTCTTCTGGGAAGGCTGTCCACAAGGTTAAGGGGTGTGTCTATGGGAATGTTTGACCATTCTTACAGAAGCGCTTTAATTCATCCCAAAGGTGTTCTGCTGGGTTGAGGTCAGGACTCTGTGCAGGCCAGTCATGGTCTTCCACCTCAAATTCACTCATCCATGTATTTATGGACCTTGCTTTGTGCACTGGTGCTCAGTTATGTTGGAACAGGAAGGGGCTGTCCCCAAACTGTTCTCACAAAGTTGGGAGCATGAAACTGTCCAAAATGTCTTGGTATGCTGACGCCTTTAGCGTTCCCTTCACTGGAACTGTGGGGTCAAGCCCAACCCCTGAAAAACAACCCCACAGCATAACAATCCCCCCCCCCCCCCTCACCAAATAAATTTAGACCAGTGCATGAAGCAAGGTGCATAAATACATGTATGAGTAAGTTTGGGGTTGAGGAACTTGTTCGATCTCCAAAGAGTCCTGACCTCAACCCACCTTTGGAAAGAATTAAAGCAGAGACTGTGAGCCAGGCCTTCTCGTCCACATCAGTGCCTGATCTCACAAATGCGCTTCTGGAAGAATGGTCAAACATTCCCATATACACCCTCCTAAACCTTGTGGACAGCCTTCCCAGAAGAGTTGAAGATGTTATAGCTGCAAAAAGTGGGCCAACTCAATATCCAACCCTATGGACTAAGACTGGGATGCCATTAAAGTTTATGTGCCTGTAAAGGCAGGTGTCCCAATACTTTGGTAATATAGTGTACATATATGTTAAGTGGGTTTTAGTCAAGCAGTCTTATTGCATATATGTGTAAATGTGAATTATTCAGTATTCTCTGTAAAGCTTTGTGGAATATGTCAGTGTTCCACGGGAAATGCAATCTAGATTCAAACATCCATACGATCCTATATAGGTAATAGCTGTGTATTCAAAAGATTTTAATTGGCTATAGGTGGGCACCTGCAGTTCGTTGTATCAGTTCTTACCACTGCATTGTGTGAAGAATGGGAAGTAGCTTTACAGTATACAGTAAGGGGGGGGGGGGATATTTGATCCCCCTGCTGATTTTGTACATTTGCCCACTGACAAAGAAATGACCATTCCATAATTTTAATGGTAGATTTATTTTAACAGTGAGAGACAGAATAACAACAAACATATCCAGAAAAACGCATTTCATAAAAGTTATAAATTGATTTGCATTTTAATAAGTGAAATAAGTATTTGATCCCCTATCAATCAGCAATATTTCTGGCTCGCAGGTGTCTTCTATACAGGTAATGAGCTGAGATTAGGAGCACTCTTTGAGGCTGGGTTCACACTTGTCCGACAAACGGTCCTACATTGGGAGCTCATGTAGCATGACGTGTGAAAATCAATGTTTCCCTATGAGAGCGTCTTGTAGCGTCCTACACAAGTCGGTCCGACTTTGAAAATGCTCCCTGTACTACTTTTGGTCCTACATTGATCCTACTTCAGGCCCATTGAATATCATTGAAGTCGGACCAAAGTAGTATCCTGTTCATGAAAGTAGGATGGATGTAGGACCAATGTAGGATAAATGTAGGACCAATGTAGCAGAGCAAAGTAGGATCAAAGTAGTGTAGTAGTGTGAACCCAGCCTAAAGGGAGTGCTCCTAATCTCAACTTGTTACCTGTATAAAAGACACCTGTCCACAGAAGCAATCAATCAGATTCCAATCTCTCCACCATGGCCAAGACCAAAGAGCTGTCCAAGGATGTCAGGGAGAAGATTGTAGACCCACACAAGGCTGGAATGGGCTACAAGACCATCAGCAAGAAGTTTGGTGAGAGGGTGACAACAGTTGGTGCAATTATACGCAAATGGAGGAAAAACAAAATAACTGTCAGTCTCCATTGGTCTGAGGTAGGGTTGTCCCGATACCACTTTTTTAGGACCGAGTACAAGTACCGATACTTTTTTTCAAGTACTCACCGATACTTTTTTTTCAATGTCATGTGACAGATGGGGACTGATAGGTGGCTGGTACTGATAGGTGGCACTTTTGGGCACCGACTAGTGGCTGGTGCTGATGGGCACTAACAGGTTAGCTGGCACTGATAGGTGGCAGAGAGTGAAGGGGAGTATATAGGGCAGGGTGCAGGTGGGGACAGGGTGCAGGTGGGTCCAGAGTGCAGGTGGGTCCAGAGTGCAGGGTGGTGCAGAGTGCAGGTGGGTGCAGAGTGCAGGTAAGTGGTGGGTGCAGGGGAGTACAGAGGGCAGGGTGCAGGTGGGCAGTGGGTGCAGGTGGGTATAGCGTGCAGGTGGGTGGTGGGTGCAGATGGGTGGTGGGTGCAGGAAAGTACAGAGGGCAGGGTGCAGGTGGGCAGTGGGTACAGCGTGCAAGTGGGTGTAGGTGGGTGCAGTTGGGTACAGCGTGCAGGTGGGTGCAGAGTGCAGATCGGTGGTGGGTGCAGGTGGGCAGTGGGTGTAGGTTGGTGCAGTTGGGTACAGCGTGCAGGTGGGTGCAGAGTGCAGATCGGTGGTGGGTGCAGAGTGCAAGTGGGTGCAGGGGAGTACAGAGGGCAGGGTGCAGGTGGGCAGTGGGTGTAGGTTGGTGCAGTTGGGTGCAGATCGGTGGTGGGTGCAGAGTGCAAGTGGGTGCAGGGGAGTACAGAGGGCAGGTGGGTGTAGGTTGGTGCAGTTGGGTGCAGATCGGTGGTGGGTGCAGAGTGCAAGTGGGTGCAGGGGAGTACAGAGGGCAGGTGGGCAGTGGGTGTAGGTTGGTGCAGTTGGGTACAGCATGCAGGTGGGTGGTGGATACAGGAATGTCTTCCCTCTCCCAGCACAGACACCCTGTGGCTGGAGAGGGTGGGCGGAAGCCAGGCTTCTGTACTTAGATGTAACACAGCAATGTGCTTCTGTCCAGCTGGATTCTCGGCACCCGCCAGCACTCCTGCAGCATCGCTCCCTGACGTTTGTCACACTAGAGCTGGTGATGGAAAGCTTTTCCTGGGCAGATTTGGCACACTTAGCACACTTTAAAACTCCTCCGAACACAGACCTCAGATACAGTGTGGCTCAATTCAGTGAGAGAGCTGCCCCTCCTCTCAGGCTCCTCCTCATGACCTGTGAGACATGTCAGAGCCGGGGAGGAGCCGCCTAGGAAAAGCTTTCCATCCCCAGCTCTAATGTGACAAACGTCAGGGAGCGATGCTGCGGGAGTGCGGGCGGGTGCCGAGAATCAGGCTGGACAGAAGCACATTGCTGCGTTACGTCTAAATAGCTATAGTCACTTCACAGAATCTTTTACTTGCCTGCCTGCTACGATGTCCTTCCTGCTCGTCTGATCTCCACCTGCTCTCCGCTCCGTTCCGCCCACTCTCAGCTCAGCACTTAGCACGATCTTCGCCGCTAGGTCTCCGCCCCTTCTCAGTCCCGCTCTCCGCCGTTCTAAGCAATTCCAATGATCTCCGCTGTCTCCCCACCCATTCTCAGCCCCCTGCTCTGCTTCGGCAGAAGCATCGGGAGCATTTGCGCGAGTACAAGTACTCGCGCAAATGCTCAGTATCGGTCCCGATACCGATACTAGTATCGGTATCGGGACAACCCTAGTCTGAGGCTTCATGTAAGATCTCACCTCGTGGAGTTTCGATGATCATGAGACCGGTGAGGAATCAGCCCAGAACTACACCGGAGAATCTTGTCTATGATCTCAAGGCAACTGGGACCATAGTCGCTAAGAAAACAATTGGTAACACACTATGCTGTGAAGGACTGAAATCCTGCAGCGCCCGCAAGGTCCTCCTGCTCATGAAAGCACATGTACAGGACCGTCTGAAGTTTGTTGCTGATGAACATCTGAATGATTCAGAGGAGAACTGGGTGAAAGTGTTGTGGTCAGAGACCAAAATCTAGCTCTTTGGCCTCAACTCAACTCACTGTGTTTGGAGGAAGAGGAATGATACCTATGACCCCAAGAACACCATCCCCACCATCAAACATGGAGGTGGAAACATTATGCTTTGGGGGGAGCTTTTCTGTTAAGGAGACCGGACAACTTCACTGCATCAAAGGGACGATGGATGGGGCCATGTACCATCAAATCTTGGGTAAGAACCTCCTTCCCTCAGCCAGGGCATTGAAAATGGGTCGTGGATGGATATTCCACCATGACAATGACCCAAAACACAAAGCCAAGGAAGCAAAAGAGTGGCTCAAGAAGAAGCATATTGAGGTCCTGGAGTAGCCTAGCCAGTCTCCAGACCATAATCTCATAGAAAATATGTGGAGGGAGCTGAAGGTTTGAATTACCAAACGTTGGCCTTGAAATGCGTTTTTCTGCATTTTTTGTTTGTTCTGTCTCTCACTGTTAAAATAAACCTACCATTAAAATTGTAGACAAATCATTTCTTTGTCAGTGGGCAAACGTACAAAATAAGCAGGTGGTCAAATACTTTATTAGTGAAATGGAAGTGATGCCGTTACTGTAGACTGCTGCTCTGTTTATTACTATATAATTGGAAATGGGTTTTTTTCTTGCGTCCTCCATTTTAATAGATCTTATGTTTAGTTTCTTTCATGACTAATAAGATGTTCTGATCTCTGCAGGCTGACTTTGTCAAGGCCGCTCACCCCGACTCCTCATTCAGAGATGCAGCTGAGGAAGCCTGCAGGAACATAGGTACCATGGTGGAGAAGTATGTCGCCTATGTCTCTGCCACATCTTTCTCTCTAGTGTGCTATGCATTGGGTGCCAGTGGTGCCGTTCAGATTGCTTCAGCTTTCAGTGTCATTCTCATCTTTTGGACGTTGCCTAGAATGTCTTTAACAGCTGTGAATAGACAGTTTGCAGTCTATCATTAACATTTTTAACACATGTACATTTATTAACCTTGGCTTTTGTTTAGGAAGTATAGGAAGTTTAGGAAGCATCAGATTCTGCAAGATTTTGGAAAGTGTTTAATGAGCTTAAAGCTGCTGTATTGAAACCCTTTAGAGACTCTTGAACTCCAGCCTAGAACTACCCAATAGAGGTCTTAAAGAGGAAGTAAATCCTGATGGGTTAGACTTCCTCTCTTTTTCCCTGTGAATTAAAAGCATAATGTGCTAGTATGCATTGCATACTAGCATATTATGTGACGCTTACCTGCAAATGAAGCCCGCACTGTCCCCGCTGTAGGTCTCATCCATCTTCGCCCCTCTTCCTCCTGGGGCCGCGGACTCTGGCTCTGGAGCCGTATGATGTCACTCTTGCACCACTAGTCACGGCACTCGCTCCAGAATAAATGGCACGAGGGCACGTTTAGGAGATATTTACAGTACCTATAGGTAAGCCTAGAATAAGGCTTACCTATAGGTACAACTTGCACAGAGCGGTTTACAACCTCTTTTAATAGGAGCTTTTAAAGTGGTTGTTAACCTTTACATAAAGCCAGTAAGGTGACTGGTTTTAGGTGATGCACAGAGGAAACACCTCCTCCTACATAAGCTGTACCTGTGTGTGTGTTTTTTTTTTTTTGGAAAAGTGGATTTAAAACCACTTTAAAGGGGTGGTTCCCCCTTAAAACACATTTCTAACAATACATTTGGAAGACTGCTTACACTGCGGGTTTAAAATTGGGACACTAACCTGTCCTGGAGTCCAGCGATGTGCACATTGGCTGGTCAGTTGCTGCCGCCAGCATTGCTGGTAATGGAACTCGGCAGTGTAGCCTTTTAGCTTCACGGCCAGGTCCCTACTGCGCATGCGCAAAGAGCGCTGTGCTCTCTTACTGGCCCGGCAGAAGGGGAGGGAGAAGGGGGGGGGGGTTGAGCTGCTGACATACTTCGCCGTGGCCCAGTCTCCCGGGAGTGGGTACAGGGTACCTGTAAAAAAAGAAGCTGCATTGATAAGCCTTTTATCACATTTGTATGCGAGTATGACTATTAGGGGTTAAAGCTGCGCCAATGCACCAAAACGTTTTAGATCCACTGAGACTAAAAGTTCTTAAACATGTGTATACAAACCTCAGGGTACACTTTCACTGTAGATCCTGTATGAGATGCTCATAACCACCACCGTGACTTTCACAGATATTGCACACTCTCAGTGAAGACCCGCCACCAGATATCAAAGCCGCTTACCAGATGGGGCAAGCTCAGTTTGCAGTCGGCTATAGCCCAGCCGCGGCCTTTATCGTTGTAATAAACCCCCAGGTTACGGGTTTATTGGAACTGGCTTCCTTCACTTCCACAGGCTCCACCAAATGGTCATGTATAAACAGAGAGGATGCAACATAGCGTAACTCCGCAAAACGTATTTTATTTAAAAAAGTATGAAGTAGACCATTTTTTGTCTTCATGCAGCGTGAATCACTCTGAAACTAGAAGATAAGCTTGTTGCTCCTACCAGTGCTGTCTGTAGCCTTGGGTAACTTTAAAACTAAGACCGCAAAGACTTTCACTTTGCAATGGTTTTCTCTAGGGTTGTCCCGATACCAGTATTGGTATCGGGACCGATACGAGTATTTGCGGGAGTACTCGTACTCTCGCAAATACCCCCGATACTGAAATAGAATACTTCTCCCCCCCCCCCCACCGCAAACCCGTCGCCGCAAAGCCGCCACCGTTAATCAGCGTGCGGGGGAACTTTACAGCTTTCGTTTGAATAGCTGTATCCCTGCCGCGTATAGACACTCCCCCTTGCGCGGTATTGGACGGATGATCTGTCCAATCCCGCGCATGGGGGAGTGTCTATACGCGGCGGGGATACAGCTATTCAAACGAAAGCTGTAATGTTCCCCGCACGCTGATTAACGGCGGCACATGCGGCATCATCCAGGTAGGACATGGCTGGAATATTATGTGGGGGACATGGCTGGAATATTATGTGGGGGACATGGCTGGAATATTATGTGGGGGACATGGCTGGAACTGGAATATTATGTGGGGGACATGGCTGGAACTGGAATATTATGTGGGGGACATGGCTGCATTTGGGGACACATTTAAAAAAAGTATCGGTATTCGGTATCGGCGAGTACATAAAAAAAAGTATCGGTACTTGTACTCAGTCCTAAAAAAGTGGTATCGGGACAACCTTAGTTTTCTCTACTCTATCTCCATAAAGATTGGCAGCATCCACCAAGTTATTTGCTCAGTCAAAGCCCTCATTAGCAGTGTATCTGTTTTGTGAGGATTTTGTACAGAAATAGTATATTCCTGCTATTGATCCAGCCATGTCTCCCTTTTGATAGGAGGCATTAGAGCTGCACGATTAATCGCGGAGAGAATCGCGATTTCGATTCTCCCCGCCCGCGATCTCCCCGTGGGATGACCCGCGATTCTTATGTGTTCTCCGCTGGTTCCACGTAACCAGCGTGGAACGCAAATGCCGCCGACATCGAAACCGTCGTCAGCAGCCTGCGCCGCTGGATAGATTCCTTGAGCTTCTCTCACAACAATAGTTTGTATCCATGCGCCACCCAGTGGTTGTCGGCGGTACTGCGGCACATCTTCTGATGTATTAAACCTTCTCACAGTTCTGTACAACTGTGTGTATCCATGCGCCACCCAATGGTTGCTGGCAGTACTGCTTCTGATCTATAAAAAAAGAGGCCAGTGATATGTCTATAATGTTAAAGACCATATAACTCCTATGAAAAAATCAGAATCAAAGTTTTATTCTGCTTTTTTCATAGGAGTTATATGATCTTTAACATTATAGACATATCACTGGTCTCTTTTTTTATATATTCATATTTTCAGATAAATCAGTTTTTTTTTTATTAATTTTTTTTTGGGGGGGGGGGTTCTGGCATTACATTTTTGAGAATCATGAGAGAATCGTGATCTTTTGTCTAAGCAAAAGAATCGTGATTCTCATTTTGACCAGAATCGTGCAGCCCTAGGAGGCATACTATTTAGGTAAAGGACTTGCCTGTTTTCAAGGACCCAGCTAATAAACAATTGGAAGTCCTTTCTAAAGCTCAATTCTTTAGCGGATACTAACTTTGACTTTACTTTGTCAGACCATGTCTGATTGGTCAAAACCCTTTAAAGATAATTACTGCTGCTTTTGAAGCCTTGATTATTGAATGCTTGGAGGTTGTAGTAGTAAACCTTGGCTGTAACAATTTTCTGAAAGCCTCTCGTCCAGGGCCGATCCTGGGACGTTCCTCTTGCTCCGCAGTCAAAACGAACACCGCCCCAATTCCAAAAAAGTTGGGATGTTGGTTTTGGGAAACCCAGTAAATCAATGGATTTAGTTGACCTTTAGGTTTTGAAGAAAATATTTATTTCAGATTTTTCTTTTATTTTGTTGCAGGTTGAACACCAATGTGGAGTTATGTCAAAGTTTGAGAGAACTTCTGCAAAACAAAGCTCTTATGGATTCCCTGGATCCTGAGACCAGGTATATTGTATATATATCGCCCTATAGAGTGGTTGTAAAGGTGTGCGTTATGTGAGTTTGTTATTTTATTAAAAAAAAAAAATCCTGGTATACTGCCCTCCTCTGTGTAGTAGTTTTGCTCAGAGTGGGCCAGAACCTCTTTTGGGGTCCCCGGCTGGTGCTGTTCGCTCTCCCTTTTCTGTGTCTGCCCCCCTAGCAAGCCTCTTGCGAGGAGGGGGCAGACATACAGACTCGCTCCTGAGCCGGGCTGTGTGCATCCCTTTTCACACACATTTGGCTCCCTCCTCATGTGATTTGACTGACAGCAGTAGGAGCAACAAGTCTGTGGGAGAAGGGAGATAACTGAAGCCGGGCACATGACTGGATCCATACAGGGCTCTGGTAAATGTTTATGGGGGAGGGGGGCTGGTATTAGTCATTTAGGTCAACATTGGATCATTCAGAGATCCTCACTGAACTTCTGGAGAGAGTTTGCTGCACTGAAAGTAAAGGGGCTGAATAATTTTGCACGCCCAATTTTTCAGTTTTTTATTTGTTAAAGTTTGAAATATCCAATAAATTTCGTTCCACTTCATGATTGTGTCCCACTTGTTGTTGATTCTTAAAAAAAAAAAAAAAATAACAGTTTTATATCTTTATGTTTGAAGCCTGAAATGTGGCAAAAGGTCGCAAAGTTCAAGGGGGCCGAATACTTTCGCAAGGAGATATATATTATAGTAAAACCTTGGATTGCGAGCATAATTCGTTCCAGAAACATGCTTGTAATCCAAAGCACTCGTATATCAAAGTAAATTTTTCCATAAGAAATAATGGAAACTCCGATGATTTGTTTCACAACTAAGTTATTCCAGGGCTCAAAATTTCAAGTCTTGAGCCACTATCCAGGCCTCAAGGGTTACTCGCCACCAGTTGCCTTACCCTGCTCCGCCCCTAATTCTGCCGCTAATCACGCCCTCATAAATTATCTTGTGAAATGACACTTAAATGTTTTATGCAGAATTAAGTTACAAAAATAAATATTAACAACTTTATCAGTTCCCCTCAGTACAGCCTCACCTGTGCCCATCAATGCGGACTCGCTGTGCCCCCCCCCTTGCGGACTCGCTGTGCTGCCCCCCCCCCTTGCGGACTCGCCGTGCCCCCCCCCCCCCCTTGCGGACTCCCCCTCTTAAAACCTTGGATCTTAGTGTAAATAAACTCATTACCGACTCACTGTGCTCCCATTGCGGCCAGATCATGAGAGGAGGAAAGCCGCGGGATCGCAGAGCGGTATATCACGCTGTTACAACTTGCATTGAAATTTCCTCTGCTCTGCTCACACAGCCCCGCCTCCTCCTGACCCCGCGCCTGTAATAGACAACACATCCCAGCATTGGACCCGCATTCTGTCTATTACAGGCGCAGGGTCAGGAGGAGGCAGGGCTGTGTGAGCGAGCAGAGCGGAGGAAATTTCAATGTAAGTTGTAATAGCGTGAAATACCGCTCTGCAATCCTGCGGCTCTCCTCCTCTATGCTCTCTGCCATCGGGGCGATCACTGGGAGAACAGCTCCCGATCAACCCTGACCGCCGGCAGTGCTCACCCCCTTCCCCCCTCCAAGGCAGCCCAGCTCCTCGCCAGACCTTATTTTTCATTCGCAGAATGCGAGTAGGCGGGTGGAAAATTTGAGGTCTGAGTTATTCAGTCTATAGTCCACATTAAAAGATTATAGCAATGTGACTTCAGGAAATGCCTGGATAATCTTCCTGTAATGTCGGATCCAAATCGCATCAATTAAGATGAGGATCCGACTTGGGGCTCATGTACCCTTCAGCTCCATAAAAAGCTGCTTTTACAGGCATTTGAGTTTTATTTCAGCTTGAAGAAGCTTGTTCTTTTTTGTGTACATTTTTTATTGAGCTCTTTGAGTATAAACTTTTTTTTTTTTGTCGGATTCTCACAAGCCGGATTCTAAGCTACTTGTATTGCAAAACCTTGCTCATTTATCAAGTTAAGATTTATAAAAAAAAAAATGCTCTTTTTGTAAAACTCGCAGACCAAGTCATTCGCAATCCAAGGTTTATATATAAGGGGCCAGATTCAGAGAGAGATACGACGGTGTATCTCCTGATACACCGTCGTATGTCAGAGTTGCGTCGGTCGTATCTATGCGACTGTTTTATAGAATCAGTTGCGCATAGATATGCCTAAGTGTAACTGTTACACTGTCGGATCTTAACTGCAATTTTAAAATGGCCGCTGGGGGCGTTCTCGCTGATTTACGGCGAGGATATGTAAATCAGCGAGAGAGGCCAATTCACGAACGTACGTGGGCCTGACGCAGTCACTTTACGTCGTTTACGTAAGCGTTTTCCCAGCGTATACTTACCCCTGCTTCTATGAGGCGCAGCCAATGTTAAGTATGGCCGTCGTTCCCGCGTCAATTATTATTTTTTTTTACGTCGTTTGCGTACGTCGATTCACAAAAGCGCTGGACGCAAGTTACGCTCACGCTGAAACCAATGACGTCCTAGCGACGTCATTGGGAGCAATGCACGCTGGGAAAATTCGGACGGCGCATGCGCATTTAAATCGGCGCGGGGACGCGTCTGATTTAAATACTACACTCCCCCTAGCCGCGGAATTTGAATTCCGCCAGGGGATTTACGATCCGTTGCCGCAAGTTTTGAGGTAAGTGTTTTGTGAATTACCTACTTGCCTCAAAAACTTGCGGCGGCGGATCTTAAATCACATAGGTTACGCGGATCTAAAGATCCGCTAACCTATGTGAATCTGGCCCAAGGTATATACAATTGTATACAAGGTATATAAAATTACAGTGATGAATTTTGTTGTAAGTAATGTATCTTTTTGCTGAAGTAAGGAAGGTGAAAGTTCTGTACCATATTTGCTCATGTTTTCTTTTTTTTTTCCTTCTTTTTTTTTTATAAAGGCGAGTAGCTGAATTGTTTCTATTTGATTTTGAGATCAGTGGAATCCATTTGGATCGGGAAAAGGTAAATTGTGATTTCTGCATTCCTGAAGAACTTTGTTGTACATGATACAATTACCAAACATAGCTGAGCAGGTTTACCCTATGACCTTTGTGTTCCACTTTTAGATTCTGTTTTACTTATTAAACTAAAGCGGTTGATCTATGTACTGGTACCTTTTTAAAGGGTAATTTCACACAGTATTTAACCCCCAAAAAATGTAATATGTTGCAGCTTATCAATCCTTAAATGTGGTTTATTCGTTTTCTGTTTTTAAAGCTTTTTTCCCTTTCCTTTTACCTGGTTATCTGATCGGTAACGCACTTCTTGTTTTTAAGGTGTCTCCATTCTGGATGGAGGAGCAACAGACACTCCTTTAGACAACAGCTTTGTTCATTTAGGGAAAGGGTGGTATTAGATGCACATATAGATTTAAATGCACTTCAGGTGGGAACTGGCCCTATCATCAGGTGAAAAAAGACAACAAAAGAAAACTATTGCAGTTACTACATCTATGGATTGGTAGGCAGCAGTATAATAATTTTTGTTTCTGGGCTACTTTTTACCCTGCCAAAAGAATTTCCAATTCTGCTTAGCCAATCGTGTGAATAGCACACTTCTGTTGTATTGCATAAACAGGGGGATAACTCCACTGTTTCCTCTTTCAACTTTAAAGGGATCGTAGGGATTGTCCGTTCAGGAACAAGCTCCGTCACATGGGTGAGGGTATGCTACCACATACCTGGAAACAATGCTCTGTTTGAGCGGTGAAGTGACAAATTGGCAAGGATTGAGGAATGTACCTTGCTAGGGTGGAGGGGGGCAATTGGGTGACAATGCCAGGAATAGGTAGAAGTTTCCAGCCTGATGGTGGTGATGCTGAATAATTGTCCTTTTGAGCAGGCTGAGAGGTGAATCAGAAATGTATTAAAGCTCATTCAGGATAGTCCTCTTTCTGACTATGCAGCGTGGCAGAGGTGTGACAATCATAAAACTGGCTGAACAGAATTGCAAATTATTTGGAAATTGTAATATAGTATACACACACCATCCAATTTTAAGGCACTAGGACATGTTACACGTTCACTCGGCATAAAAAAAATCTATACAGATATCTGTAGCTAGGTCTGTGTTCCTGAGTTTTGTCATGTTCTAATATATCAATGTTTTTTTCTTTGCAGCGTCAGAAGGCAGTCAACCTAAATGTTGTCATTGCTGACCTGAGCAGTGACTTCTTGCTTGGATCCAACTTGCCCAACAGGATTGAGAATAATGCTATACCTGATCACATTCGATCTCACTTTCCCTGGGATGGGAAGTACCTACAAATCGGTGGCTTGTATGCAGATTCTCCCAGTGATCTGGTAAGCAGAGGGTAAATGCTTTTGCAAAGGCTTAGAATAAAAATTTTGAGCTTTAGGTGCTTTTACGCTCTTTAAAAATATCACAATGGCAGCCACTGTTTACTTTCTTGTAACACAAGCCAATTCCATATGGGAGTAGATCTTCTGTCATGTAAAAGTAAAAAAAATGCAGCTCTAGTGCTTCAGCCTCAACTAAAAGTTGGGGTAATGCTGTATGCTATAGGCTCTATAAAAGAAAAACATAGTGAAGGATCAAGGCATCATCCATTGCTTAACTCTCTTTTGAAACTGCTAGTCTCCTGACTGTCATGCTGAAACTTTGGCTTATAATGGTTTCTAAGTCACTGACCTGGAGCAAGTATAGGAATTCTGACACTCATTTACAGTATGCTAGCTCTGCATCTGTTACTCAAAAGTACTTGAATCAGAAACTGCCAGGTAACTAGCATTTTCCTCAGAAGGCTGGCAATGTTGGCTCCCTGTCCTTCCATTGTTACTGTGACACATATAATAATACTCCAGCCATTAAAGCTTTCCTTTGCCATCGCAAGAGCACAAGAGGGGTAGAGAAAGGAAGCGCCACCTAAGTGCAGTATTAAAGAGGTTCTTTTAATGACACATTGTACAAAACACACCTACAAGAAGGTAAGGAAAGAAGGCTCATCTGTAACATCCTGTAGTCCTCGTCCCGGATCCATGGGCTGCTTAGAAGTGATGATAGCAGAATGTGTGGAGTCTTCAGACTTGAAGGACAGCTCTCTGAGGACAGCAGCCGCCATTGGACAGCCAAATCGCCTGCATTTTTAACCATTGAACTGCCTGTTACTATTATTTCTAATGGACTAATCACCATACCCCTACCTATACATGTACTTTGTATCTGCGCTGACAGTTACCTCTCCTATCACAAGAAACACTGCGTATGCGGTTGTTGAATCCGAGAGAGGGCACGCTCGTGTAATGGTGGAGGCGACCTCAATGCCTGGAGAGAAAGCTGAAGCCTCATAGCAATGTCTTTCTTGTTTCTTCAATTTTTTTTTTTTTTTTTAACTACATGTTTATCTGGCCACCAGGCGTAGTCCTGTTTTGGATGGTTGCTCTATTTGCATTTCTTTTCTGATTCTGTTTATCATATTAATCCAAGGCCCTTTTATTAGTGGGCTTTTTGTGTAGTTATACCCAACCTGTGGTTGGCTGGTTTCATATGCTATATTGTGACATGAATCCAGAATTGTTTTGATTGCACCCTTTTTATAGTGCTATATGCTGTGAAGCGGTAAGTCTTGAATATTAGGGATGATTTTCGGTGTGTTCGCACACTCCACGTGCAGAGCCTGTCAGGAAGTCGGCACGGCGCTGTGCTAATCATAGGCAGTGAGGCATTGTCCCAATGCTTGGCTGCAGAGATCGGGAAATGTCTCCCTGCCTGTGATTAGCGCAGCGCCGTGACGACTTCCTGGCGGGCTCTGCACGTGGAGTGCACTTGTTTGTTATGCATTGTAACTATTCACTTGTTGGCTCTGTCTGTTTAACTGATTATTAAAAACAACTTTTGTAAAGGAAGCCTCATATCAATGTCAACAATTGGGCAGGACGTGTCTTAGAACAACAGGGAGGTGAAGTCTTCAATCAACATGTAATGTCCCACCCCCATTGTATCTAGCTGGTTAGTGGGCATGGAGGAGGAAGGGAGTGGTCTGCATTTACCACTGTGAATACACCCACATGTTTGACTCTATAGTCACATGGGTTGCCCAAATGTGATGGGATCGAATGCTTGCCATAGAAACTCACTGAAAACCCAGCATATGCAGAGCTGCAAACACTGCTCTGCAAATACCCAACTGCAGTGGGGACATGGACAGGAAGGGGGGAAAGAGAACAGCAGGAAAAAAACAAATCTCATAGTGACTGAGTATGAACAGAATGTAGTACACCATCTATTGATAGTTTTTTTAATGACGTGGGGTAAATGACCCTTTTTTTTTTTTTCCTTGTTGATTGTGACTTAACCACTTAAGCCCCGGACCAAAATGCAGGTTAAGGACCAGGCCCCTTTTTGCGATTCGGCACTACGTCGCTTTAACTGACAATTGCGCGGTCGTGCAACGTGGCTCCCAAACAAAATTGGCGTCCTTTTTTTCCCACAAATAGAGCTTTCTTTTGGTGGTATTTGATCACCTCTGCGGTTTTTATTTTTTGCGCTATAAACAAAAATAGAGCGCCAATTTTGAAAAAAATTCAATATTTTTTACTTTTTGCTATAATAAATATCCCCCAAAAATATATAAAAAAACATTTTTCCTCAGTTTAGACCGATACGTATTCTTCTACATATTTTTGGTAAAAAAAAATCGCAATAAGCGTTTATTGACTGGTTTGCGCAAAATTTATAGCGTTTACAAAATAGGGGATAGTTTTATTGCATTGTTATAATTTTTTTTTTTTTTTTTTTTTACTACTAATGGCGGCGATCAGCGTTGTTTTTTTTTTTTTTTTTTTTTATTATTTATTTTTTTCTTTCGCGACTGCGACATTATGGTGGACACTTCGGACAATTTTGACACATTTTTGGGACCATTGTCATTTTCACAGCAAAAAATGCATTTAAAATGCATTGTTTATTGTGAAAATGACAGTTGCAGTTTGGGAGTTAACCACAGGGGGCGCTGAAGGAGTTGTTTCACCTAGTGTGTGTTTACAACTGTAGGGGGGGTGTGGCTGTAGGAGTGACGTCATCGATTGTGTCTCCCTATAAAGGGGATGACACGATCGATACGCCGCCACAGTGAAGCACGGGGAAGCCGTGTTTACATACGGCTCTCCCCGTTCTTCAGCTCCGGGGAGCGATCGCGGGACCCCAGCAGCGATCAGGTCCGCGGTTCCCGTGGTCCCGGTGCTTCGGACCGGCTCGCGGGCGCGCGCCAGCGACAGGGTAGATGTACAGGACGTACCGGTATGTACATCTGCCCAGCCGTGCCATTCTGCTGACGTATATTTACAGGAGGCGGTCCTTAAGTGGTTAAAGGATTGAGTATAGATACACTAGGGCCCAAAGGATTTCCACTACAACCACCATGATGCTGCTGTAAATCATGGGGAACAGTGCAATTGGTAAAGCTGTGCACCAGCCTATCCGTTCACAAGATAAAAAATGCATTTGTAGCCATTTGTTGTCTGATGGGACCTTGCCAGTACAGATAATGCCAGTGTTCGGTACTTGTTGCGTTCCAAATCAATGTCAGTCAAAGTGATTGGGGGGTGGGGGTACCTTGCCTATAGCCCCTTTCTTTCATTAACCTCTCTGACCTACACTCTGTATACTTTTTCCCCAACTTTTTTGTTGTAATGTCCCAAATATGGTTGCGATTTACTGGGTTTGTTTAGCATTAGACTCCTACCACTCTGTAGATCTGCAATTAGGTCCCAGTAGGAGCAAAACATGTCAGGAAGAGGAGCTGCAAGTGTTCTGGAGAAATAATTTGTTTTTAACTTTATGGAAGCGGTATGTGGTTCTCTACCACACACTTGCAGACTCCTGACATTGTTTTGATGGTTGGTAACAATCTGGAGGCAGACGACACTTTTGTCTTTCTCACCATCTCATGTTAGTTACTAAAGGTGGGAACATATGGATCAAGATTCGGCCGGGTCAACAAGGACTGGCCAAATTCCAATCTGCGTGTGGCCCTCCCCGTTGGACAGAAGGTGCTCTATAAGATCTACTTCTGACAAATGAAATCATTACAAAAGATTACATTCAATCAGTTGCAGTACTGATCAGTGTATTCTAAAAGCAAGGGAGTACCCGCTGTCAGAATACTATAGAACAGCTTGGGAAGATTCCTCCATACACATCACTTGTGTGAATGGGGGAATCCATATATATTTTATTTATTTTTTTTGCTCAATTTGCAGGCTGAATAAAAAAAATGTAACTTGGTAGTATAAGTTGGTAGTATTTGTTAACATATTACTTTTATTTTATTTTTTATTTTTTTTGTCATAGGTACGGGAAGCAGCCTACAAGATTTTCCTTTACCCAAATGCCAGGCAATTGACATGTTTGGAGGAATTGCTCAGTAGTAGGAATGATTTGGCCCAGCTTGTTGGATACCCAACCTTTGCACACAGGGCGCTGTTGGGGACCATAGCTAAAACTCCAGGTAAAGTGGTCTGCTAACCCCAAAATGAACACCAGAAGAGATTATTACTACAAAGTTGTACATATTAATAATAGTTACTTTATAGCAGCCATATAGCATTCAGACTTTGTCAGATCTTAAAGGGGTTGTAAAGGTAAAAATGTCCCCTAAATGGCTTCCTTTACCTTAGTGCAGTCTTCCTTCACTTACCTCATCCTTCGATTTTGCTTTTAAATGTCCTTATTTCTTCTGAGAAATCCTCACTTCCTGTTCTTCTGTCTGTAACTCAACACCGTAATGCAAGGCTTTCTCCCTGGTGTGGAGAAAGCTTCTTGAGGGGGGAGGGGGTAAGCAAGAGTGTCAGGACGTCCACTAACACACAGCTCCTTTCTCTATCTGCAAAGTAAAGGGCGTCCTGACCCTCCTGCTCGCCCCCTCCCCCCTCAAGAGGCTTTTTTCACACCAGGGACAACGCCTCGCATTACTGTGTGGAGTTAGACAAAATAACAGGAAGTGAGGATTTCTCAGAAGAAATAAGGACATTTAAAAGCAAAATGGAAGGATGAGGTAAGTGAAGGAGGACTGCACTAAGGTAAAGGAAGCTATTTAGGGAAACATTTTTTTACCTTTACAAACCCTTTAAGCTGTGGGCATCTGCTTCTGATTGGTTGATTTGGTTAACTGCAGTTACACTCAAGCTGTCATCATGAGGTTGATTTACTAAAACTGTGCAAATTCTGGCGCAGCTGTGCATGATAGCCAATCTGCTTCTAACTTTGGCTTGTTGAATTAATCGTTGACAAAAAAACAAACCTGGAAGCTGATTGGTTTGTATGCAGAGTTGCACCAGATTCTGCACCCTCCAGTTTTAGTAAATCAACCCCAAAATGACTGGTTTTATATAAAACTCTGTGGAAGGCATTAAAGTTCTAAAACCAGGGTTAAACTGTTTTCTATTCTTGAATTATGTAAAAAGTGGAAGAAAAGATTTTATAGGGAAACTAAAGTCTACTTAAATGAGAAAATGTGCAGTCATTGCAGTACAGACATATAATCAATGGAATTCATAAAGACTGGCGCAGGCAGATTTTGTGAAAATCTCTTGTGAAGAATGCCTGCAATTCATATACCTGTCTAGAACTTGTACTTGAATTTGGCTCATGCTGCACCACTTTAAAGCCCCATACACACCATCAGATTATCTGCAGATTTGTGTCTTCAGATTTACCAAAACCATGTAGTACAAGGGCCTGCCTGATTGCATACAAATTGAAACTCTTAAGGTTTGACCTCCTATTAGATGGTTTTGGTAAATCTGCAGAAAAAAATCTGCAGATAATCTGATGGTGTGTATGGGGCTTTAGAATTCACCCGAGACACTTTTGCAAAATCTGTCTGAGACAGTTGTTTTTCTCTCTGTATGCCAAAAGAGTTGGTCTTAATTAGCTCCTCTTTTACATTTGACGCATTCAGTGCAACACAATGTAAAAGTGGTACATTTTAGAACTATCTGAATTTGGTGCACGAGTTGTCGCTGTCCGAACCAAAAGTGTTGCAGATCCTTCATGAATTTGGCGCAGTACATTAACAGTATGGATTATCGTTACAAAAGTGCCGCAACAGCGTTATTGAATTCCCCTCCTATGTCTCTTATACAACAAAATAAACATACCTGTCTGTAGAGCTGCACAATTAATCGTTGAAAAATCGTGATCTCGATTCAACCCCCCTGACGATCTCCAATGCATAGTTTGCCGATTCTTTCATATAACAAGTGGAGAGACTTCTCAGCTGTTAAAAGAAAATATCCTGGCAGTCTGCCAAGTTCTTAACAGGAAACATTGTAACTAACGCTTCCTTCTTAGAGCAAAGGGATAAACTTCTGTGTGTGTGTGTGTGTAAAGAAAAAATGGGGCAGTCTGCCAAGTTTCTAACAACTTGAAACATTGTAACTTCATTCTTGTGTGTAAATGCAGGAAGTTAAATCACTTAAAGTCCAAAGCTTTTTCTGACACTTGTTTCTTAAAGGGGTGGTTCCCCCTAAAACAAATTTCTAACAATACATTCGTAAGACCCGTTACACTGCGGGTAGGCTGGCTTTTGTTTTGTTTTTTTAGTACATGCCTCGATATCAGCGTTTCGTCCCTTGGCGGTGGGCGTTCCTAGTTGATTGACGTTCCTCCGACGGGCACATACGTGACGTCACGACTTTCCGAAAGAAGCCGAACGTCGCTGCGCAGGCGCCGTATAGAGCCGACTCTATACGGCGCCTGCGCAATGACGTTCGGCTTCTGTCGGAAAGTCGTGACGCGCAGTATGCGCCCGTTGGAGGAACGTCAATCAACTAGGAACGCCCACCGCCAAGGGACGAAACGCCGATATCGAGGTATGTACTAAAAAAACAAAACAAAAGCCAGCCTACCCGCAGTGTAACGGGTCTTACGAATGTATTGTTAGAAATTTGTTTTAGGGGGAACCACCGCTTTAACTACTTCCCACCCGGCCACTGAGCATATACGGCCAGGTGGGTGCTCTCTCCTTCTGAGTGAACATTCAGGAATGTCCCTCAGGAGTGGGATCACGCACGTTCCCATGCAGCGGCGCGATCCCGATGGACTCGTGTCATCCGGACACGGCGCATCATAGATCGGCAGGAGGGCTCTGTGATTGGGCCTCCTGATTGCATGACGGCCATGTTCAATCACAGCCGTCATGTGATGTAAACAAACAGCCGGTTGCTAGGTGATCGGCTCTCCTCTAGAGGAGGGTGGATCGCTGCAGCTGGCTGGTGATCAGTGAGTATGAGCTGTTTTTTTTCAGCTTTTTACTCACTGATCACCAGTCTAGTGTCCCACACAGTGTAAAACACAAAGTAAACAAACATGTCCCCAAAACGCATGTCCCCACATAGTAAAAACACCTGCCCCCCACATATGTAACAGTAAAATTACATGTCCCAATGATCATTTGCACACATATGTCCATGATCACCTGCGCACATCTGTACATGATCATTTGCGTTTTTATGTTCGTGATAACACGAACCAATTATTATACACTTAGCTTTTTTTTTTTTTTACCAAAAACATGTAGTAGAATAAATTTTGGTTTAAATTTATGACAAAATTAGATTTTATTGGATTTTTTTTTTTTAAATAGAAAGACAAAAATATATTTTTTTTCCAAATTTCCACTTTTTTCTCCGCTTATATTGCAAAAAATAAACTGAGTCATGAATAAATACCACCAAAAGAAAGCTCTATTTGTGTGAACAAAATGAAAACAAATTAATTTTGTTCACACAAAGCATGACCGCGCAATTGTCATTGAAAATGCTTTTTGCTTGAAAATTACTTGGAAGCCCCAAACATTATATATTTTAGCAGAGACCCTCAGGAATAAAATGGCAATTGCTGCAATATTTTTTGTCACACTGTATTTGCCCAGCGGTCTTTCAAATGCAATTTTTTGGGGAAAAATGCACTTCAATGAATAAAAAAAAAAAAAGAAACTGAAGTTAGCCCTTTTTTGTTTTTAATGTGAAAGATGATGTTGCGCCACGAGAATCGTGATCCATCTTCTAAGCAAAAAAATTGTGATTCTCATTTTAGCCAGAATCGTGCCGCTCTACCTGTCTTTTTACAGTCCTTTTTAGGACTCTGTTAACACCTATGCAGATGTGACGGAGCACTCGTGTTTTTGCGTTCTTTCGCACAGCCCATTCATTTCAATAGGCTGCCATACATGCGTAAAACAGAAGTGCCATAAATGGGGATTCACGAATCAGTGTTCCATCAATGCTGACAGGCAGGGAGGTGGGTTTATGACAATAGGGTCTCTTTGGTTATAAACGCAGTTTTTTAAATTGGTACTACTATGGTACTGCTAACTGTGATCACATTAATCATCCCAACATGTGCAAGCAAAAATGTTTTATTTTTTTCATCATACATCACAGGAAACAGAGCATCTTGAATATCCATAATGATATGGTTATGCTGCCACCTTCAGGTGATTAAACACGGCCAAAAAAAACAAGACTGGAAGTCCTCTCCTAGGCAGTAACTGTTTAGCTTCAGTTTATTTTTATTTAATTTTTTTTCTTGCTAGTGTCTCTAAAGGGAAAAGTGCCATAAACAATGGCAGGAAGCTTGTGCTACAGGATCCCCTAATAAATATAAAACCCTATTAGGGTACCATGGTCTGTTACTGAACTGACCCTTTTTAAACTCTTTATAAGACAATCCAAGTTAGAAAAACTCCCAGGAAACACATCACACATTGTTTGAGGTGCATTTATGAATGACTTTAAGTCGCTAAAGACTATCTCCTGGTCAGGATTATAGCAATAACCTGACCATTTTCATTCATTGTTCAATTTTATGTTTAAATTAATACAAAAAAGATTTGTTATATTTTGCTGCACTATATTAAATATTAAGACCACAATCGCAGTGATAAGCCAAAAAGAATATGTTAAAGGAAAAGGGGAGCACTTCACTGTCACTGTAGGTGATTCACATTTGCTGATTACAGCAGCCGAGAATTCCAGAGACACCTGCTGCAGAAGAAGGTTTCTGCAGTCCTCATTTGGTGCCTGCACTGTAGTTTTATACCATTTGAGTACTTAAAGTGGTTGTAAACCTCAGACATGAAATCTGAACAAAACATATACCTCTATAGTGTGTACTTATTGCTTTCTGTCTGTTTTTTTCATTCCTCTGCTAGCAGCATGAGTCACTTTTGAAAAGTTTTCTTGACACCAAGAGAACAATTGTGACAGGGGAGGGTCCTCCAGCCGATTGACAGCCTCAGCTCTGTTCCTGTGTGGAGAGAAGGGAGGCCCCCATTCAATCACCAAGCTCTCCTCTCCTCACTGAGCTCTGCATGGTGTAACTTCAGATCTCGGACCCCCCTTTTGTGAACTCTCATACAAGCTTTATAGTTGAGCACTTTGAACAGTTGTAAAGAGAGGCCTGCAGATAGACAGGTATAACTTATGTAGGAGGATTTGTTTCCTCTGTGTATCGCCTGAGGTCAGTCACTTCACTGGGTATATGTAAGGGTTTACAAGCACTTTAACCACTTTCTGACCGCAATATGTATATACGCAGGTGGTTTACCAGGGATATGGCTGAAGGTATCGGCCATAACCCTGGGATTTTTTTTTTTTCAGCCAGCGATTCTTGTTCTTATAAAATTGGTTTGAGTGACTAATTCGCTGCTGGATTGCTTTCAGATGCAGCGGGAGGGGTCGTGTTGCCTCCTACCGCTCGCTGATGTTTCTTGGGCTTACTGTTCTTGCCACCAAGTCCGGGAAATGATCCGACAGTTCGCGCGGCTGGTCACAGAGGTGAACAGAGACCAGCTTGTCTCTGATCAATTTGAGGAACGGAGCGACGTCACTTTTGGTCTATGGCGGAAGCAAACTATTTTTTTTTCTTTATCGTACATCACGGGACACAGAGCAGCCATAGTAATGACTGTGGGTTATACGCCACCTATATGTGAATGGACACGGGCAGATCAATCGAACAGGAAGTCCTCCCTTATATAACCCCTCCTACACTGAAAGTACCTCAGTTTTTACGCCAGTGTCTGTAAGGTTGTGATCACTGATGTGATACATGTGGTCTTGGAGCATACTTGGAGGTCTGGAACGGTTCTACTGAGAATCAAGGATCCATTCAGAAAAGCGGTGGACCCTGCGTAATGGAACCCTGTGCAGTGTTTGCTCTGACCAAGGCGCTTTCCTGCAGGATGCTATACAGGTCCAGGGGAGTGGACCCCACATTGAGGACCCAGTCCCTGAGGGTCTTTTATAACCAAGCCCGCTGTGGTGGGTGAAGATTGGAATACCTGTTCTGCTCAGAGTCCTGCAGCAGGTATTTCTGCATTTTTTGCAGTTTTCTCTTTAAAAAAGAGATTGATCTGACTGTCTGGTCTTCTCTCAGTAGCCCCTAAGGGCAGTGTGCTGTTTAATCATGCTCTGTGTACTTCTTAGGAGTATGGGCTGACGTTTCTCCTCCTGCCACTAGAGGTTATATTAGGTTATATGTTTTGAACAACTGCTGCACAAATACTGTCTGACGTAAAAAATTGCAAGGATCTGCATTTCTTTCTCTATGATCTCTTCGGAATTTTTTTTATAATGTTTGGGGGTTGTAAGTAATTTCTAACAAAAGTACAAAGTGCCAGAAAAGGCCCAGACTGGAAGTGGGTTAACCCTAACCTAACAGGCAAATGCAAGCTCATTTTCCTGTCTGGCTTGAATATTCTCTAAGCTTTGACCTGGGACAGATATGCAGTAGATAAAGTGGGAGTAATGTCAGAACTCTTGATATGCTTATTGCGCACTTTGAGTTAGCATTAGGGCCAAGCATTTTCAGAAGCGGTCTCTGTATTTATATAATTATAGGTTTTCTTTAAAGTGAAACTTTGCCCAGACTATGAACATTGATGTATTTAGATATTCTGAACAAGCAGTAAAAACTCTTAAAACAAGTCCTTATTCACCTTTATAGGTATAGACCTTGTGCAGATATTATTTTTCTTTAATTCACATCAGAGGCAGAGAAATCGCCACTTTTTTTCTTTTCTATGACCGCCAACCCTCTAACCAGAGGGTGTTAAGCTGAAATTGAATAAAACCTGAGTTTTGAGTATTGTGATCGATCTTGGCTACTTGCAGTGAGATGAAAGCAGTGATGAAACAATGGCAAGTGTTAAACAATCAACGGTAACTGAATTTAAACATACTTAGGACAAACCTAGATCTATAAACGGGCTAAAGTTTAAACTATAATAAAAAAAAAGAGGCAGACATGATGGACTACTTGGTCATGTTCTGACATCACTTTTCTGTGTTTCCTGCCATGTAGCCAGTCTTTTTCACTTCAGGTCCATTTTACCTTTAACCACTCTTGGCTAACAGTGTCCAAGGCAAACATGTTGCACTAATGTATTTTTTTTTTTTTCCTTCATATTTTTGACAGAGACCGTGATGTTATTCCTTGAAAAATTATCTAGCAAATTGCGGCAGCGGTAAGTTGTAGTCTGACTGAAAATACAAAGCTCAGTGAATGTGTGTTGCTGGTGTTGGTACTTATCTGTACAGTATAGGCTCTTTCACACGGGCGGTTCCGCCCGGCAGACTCCGCTTGCTCAGCAGGGATCGGTCTGCTGATCCCCGTTGAGCAGGTGGATGACAGGTCCGTCTCCGTTCACTGTGCTGAGATGAACCTGTCAGAGCCTCGCTCTCCTCTATGGGGAGATCAGATGAAAATGGACCGCGTGTCTGTTTTCATTCAATCCCATCCGGTCCGCCAGACAGATGGAAAATCTGGATTTCACAGACAGGACCGGAAAGCGGCGGATGTCGGCGGACATGTCACCGCTGACATGCGCCGCTCCATAGAGGTGAATGGAGAATCCGATCAGGTCCACCTGAAAAATTGACAGGCAGGGGTCTTTTTGGACAGCACGTGTGAAAGGGGCTTAGGGGGTTTAATCATCTGCTAAAAATACTGTACTCAATATGGTGGCAAAAAGAATATGGTCTGTAAACAGCTTTGGTCACCCTATTTCTACATGGGATCATACGTCAAAACTTTTTTTCTATTGAACCGTTTTATATTTTATGCAAAAGATTGAACCATTCTGGAGAAATTTACAATCTAATGTGAAAGCAATTCACACACACCTACCTGTTTAGGCTGTAAGTTGAATACCTGCCTGTATGTTTTTGGACAGTGGCAGGGACCTAACGCACCTAAAAGACTGCACAAATGGGCAGAAAATGTAAACTACATAATCTCTTTTTAGGAATACAAACCAACAGCACAACGGGAGCTAAGAACCAAGCAACCATGCTATTTTGTTCAAAGTAAAATGTATTTATCACGGAATAAAAGAAGTACACAAAGGATTTATGCTTTGATGTTTGACTTTAATTGCTAGTATGTCCATTGTTTATACACCTTGGCACATTGCTAATTTTATTGTATGTTTTCAGTACCTTGAAAGACTTTGAAATGATGATGGAGATGAAACTAAAGCTGAATCCCACAAACCCGGTAAGAAAGAAAGTTGTATTTGGTTGATATTGTCCCTTTTATACATAATGCAGTTGCTGTGCTTCTCATAATGGAAGTATCCCATTTTGTTTTCATGATGTTATTGTAGTAAAGCAGATCTTGCTGTTCTACAAACATTTTACCTTCACTAATTCGAAAATAATGCAAAATGCATGCATTTCCCTTACCTCTACCCCACAGGTTCCAGCTGTTATGTGTTTGGAGCAAGTTACACAGTTAAAGTGGAGTTCAACCCAAAGGTTGAAGTTCCGCTTTAAGGACACCTGGCCTCCTGACATACCACATTTGGCAAGTAATGTTTTTGTAGCTGCAGACTTTTAATAAACACAAAAATGGCTGGAATTCCGCTTTAAAGCCTAAAGCCCTGTACACACGATCCGAAAATCGTACGAAAAATTACGCTTTTGAAGCGATCGTGCGATAATTGGATCGTTAGTACAGAGCTTTCGAGAGCCGATCAGGACAGTTCATCCGATATTATTCTATCGGACATGCACTGGATTTTTTTTTCCTACGATGCCAGATCGTACGATTTTCGTTTAATCAGTACAGCTGTCGTTCGAAAATGCAATACAAATGCATTACAACACATGACATCCCTTACGATTTTTTCTATTCTGTCGTACAAGAATTTTCGTGACTTTAGTAAACTCATCAGATTCGACGTGAGATTAGCATACAAAAAAAAAATGGACGATCATTAGTCCGATATTCGGATTGTGTGTACCGGGCATAACTCTAGGCAAGCAACTAAATACGTACCGTAGTTATTTTATAGCTTTAACTGTTTTATCTGCTAAAGGATTTGTATTTCTGTGCTACCAGTTTTGGAATCTGGAGAGCACAGCTAGGTGTTCTCCCTCCACTGCAACACAGCTCTATAAACCCACCCCTAGCCCACTGATTGGTCAGTTAGGGAGCAGCAGCACACTTATGAGTCAACAGGTCTGCCCACTGTGCTTTCTACTCCTGATGGCACATGTACAGGCAGCAGAGGTCGATTGGTTCATATTACTGACTTTCCTTCTGCCATTGGGAGTTATGCTTTACTTGAGGTATGGCAGGCTGATATCGGGATAAATTCCGGTTCTTGTATAATTACGCTAAAGAATGATTTTTATGAATTGATAACTGCAATAAGTGGAGTTCACCTTTTTATGTGGAGCAGCAAAAATATAGAAATAAAACACTGAAGTCCTGTTTTTTAATTTTATTAAAAAGCAATGAAATGTTTTATAAGATATTTCTAGTGTAAAGTTCTGTCTAACAAGTTTCAGGCATTGGGGAAAGATGGTTGAAGTACCTAGTCTAATAAGTAGAAGGAGCTCTGCAGTAGTGAATGACATTGTCACCCTTTTTTGTCTTGACTGCTTCTTGCCTGGGCTATTGTAAAATGACATTCAGGTGGGAACCCTGTTATGACGTCCTCCCAAAAATACGCCTCGCATGGCGCCTCTGCTTCGAGCTTCAGTGCAATTTGTCACCCACTGTGTCTACCACCGGTACCACGTGATCGCTGTGACCAATCACAGCAGCTCACGTGACGGTTGTACACAATAAATGGCTTAATTTTCATGCCATTCATTGTATACAATTGTGTTGCTAGCTGTGATTGGTCACAGTGATCACATGTTAGACAGGGCCAATCAGAGCCCATTTGTACCATGTGACTAGTTGTGGCTAATCCTAACAATACACAGTGTCATTCAGTAACTATGGTAACACTGTTTCTCTGGTCACAGTATGTAAAAAAAAAAAAAAAAAAACATGCTGTCACCAGTCGGTGTCCCTGGTCAACGCCACCCCAGCCATGTGATGAGGCTGTACTGCACTGGCAACTTTCCCAAAAGATTGTGACAAAATTTAAAATTTCAAAAATCGCGCTGTGCCTCTTACTAAATACCTCAGACGGTCTCCTTTCCAAAAAGATCATTTGGAGGATGTTTGTACTGTCCTGGTGTTGTCAGGTCCCAAGAAATGGGATAAGCTGTCGGTACATCAGGATTGATTTTTTATAAAATAAGTGCTGAACACGTCGCCATTTTTCTAGGTAAATATATTTCTAAGGCTGGGTTCACACTGCTGTGCGGAGCGGCTCACAACAGGGGTCCGGTGTGTCCCTGTTCACTGTATCGGGTCGAATTTTGGTCCCAATTGTTTACTGAATTCGGACCAGATGACGCATAGGACTCCGCAGCAGTCCGGGAGATGTGTGAATTGCCTTAATTGTGAGTCGGTCACAGTCTCCTGACGTGTGAATTGGATTCAGGGAAACCACATCCAATTTGCAATAGTGTGAACCCAGCTTCAAGGTGCTATTGACATTATATTTTCACCACAGCTTCAGCTAGGACACAAACCTTGAAAATTGTACATGTAGAACAATGTATGAATGTTTGGGACAGTTTGAAGAAAAAATCGTTTTCTTTTGATTTATGTTTTTATTTTTTTAAAGGAATTGATGCCTTGGGACCCACCTTATTACGCTGGTGTTTCACGTGCTGAGAAGTAAGTTTTGTTTCAATATGTTTATTGCAAGTTTTTTCAAAAAAGGACACAAATTGTAGGCGAATCATGACATCAAAAGTAAGGCCCACAACGCAGGTGGAACATATCAAGACCTCAATAACAGAAATGTAGAGATCCAACTATTATAACAGTCACCTACAACCCAACGGTTTGCTATACTAAGTATAAGTTCAACATGGTGCTAAAGAGTTCTTGTAAAAATGTATAACAATCCTACGTAGTGATCCCCAGCAAGGGAGGGTGATAGAATCACTACATCTCCACCACCCACTGGCCAGCTGACGTGGGTCATGAGTATACAAAGTGCTCTACAAAAAGTGCTATTGAAATAACAAGGTAGGATCAAAGAATCAAAAGGAAAGGAGGAAGAGAGAAAAAAGGGGAGGGGGAAAAGAAAGCATAAAGAGGAAGCGCCCCGATACATTTTCGAGAGGTGCTCTGGCACCAGGTACCATCTAGCATTACAAAAAATATATAAAGGTGTAGCCGCGTTCCTCCCATCCCCCCTTTAAATGCTGTCAATACAATCCAGTAAATCTCAGGCAATATCACTCATATAAAGTGCTAACAGTCCACAATCGCAAATATTATTCAGTGCAATCCAATGTTGCTCTTTCATGTCCATGTAACATTGCCTTCTTAACTTCAATCCGCGCTTAACATGCGTTTCACCACCAAGCCAAATGTGCTTATCCTCCACCATGAAAAATGCTCACTCACCAGATGTTAATGTATAAAAAGCTTTGGTAATCTCCTCTGCTCTCTCCAATTCTCCAGGCCCAACATTGCGCAACATGTTTATTAAGATTAAAATCCACTGCCATAAGTAAAATTATTACTCACACATTGTTGTGCCTTTAGACCGCCACTCGGTCTTTCCAGCAATCTGGGTAGAACATTTAAGTAATGGGTCGCCAAAGCTTGACAGTTCTTGCTTGAGCTAATAGGAAACTGATGCATTCTGGGCCAAGTTATTTTATGATCAGTTTTGACAGTGTTTATGACTTTGGTTCACCTTTAAAGCTTGGCTCCAAGCAAAAGTAAATACCAGCTGTTATTTCCTGACAACCGCTAGAAGTTCATTTTTTTTTCTTTTTTTTATATATAGAGTGCCATCATTTTGTATGTAGTGCCTGATTTTTCTGTTTACAGTGGTACTACACTGTATTGGTTGCCAAAATGCAGATTGCTGTTTAAATAAATCTTCACTGAGACATGCAATTTTGTTTGATTCCCCCAGAAATGAATGCACACATCTCTATTGCAGCTCATATGATGTACATTAATTCTGCGTACTGCAATACAACATTATTTTTGTACTGAATGTTTGACAGCAGATGGCGCTAGCCTATTGCAAGAACACAGAAGGGAAATGAGATGTAAGCAAGCAAAAGTGAAATGCGTTTTACTTTTTCTAACCTGCACCCCGGCTGTGTTTCCGAACTGTGTTTAAAGAAATAAGTCCCCAATTCGGAATACATAAAGCCAGCAGTATTCTATTTCAAGGCAGGTTTTTCAAGCTGTCGGTAACTAACTTCACTTAGAGAAACATGTCACTTTACATATTTAACATAGTAGGGAGTCTATAAAAAAAAAAGTTTGTAAATCTGAAAAGCAGCAGAACTGTAGTATATTGATCATTTTTTATGACACATAAGTATACTGTCCTATTTTGGAGCTTTTATTTTTAAAGGTAATTTATCAGCAGGGTAACAGTTGGACACAAAGCTGGTGGTACACAGTTAGAATTGTTTCTGCTAAATTTGTCAGTCCTTTGACCAGTCCTAAAATGTGATGAGAAATTCGCACTGTAGTGCTAAATAATAATTATAAGCTTTGTCAAGTCATTGATAAGAGTTCAAGTGCTGAATATATCCAACAGTCTGCTACAGTGATGGAAAAGATATTTAAATTGGTTTTATAGTGTTTTTCTACAGATTGGTTGGTCAGGGTCCAGTAATATTAGGCTGTGGAAAGAAAAGACCATACCTGGCCCGGTTGGCAAGCAGTGAGGTTCTTTTACCGCCACCCGGCACAGTGTAATAGAGAACAGGTGGAAACCTTGGAGATAAGGAAAGAGAGGAGCCAATTTATTTAAATAAATGTAGTTTCAATAACTTTTTGTGCAACACATCTTAAAGGTTGCGAAAATTGTTTGTTTTCCAATGATAATTTCATGCAAATGGCAATTTTCCATGTAAACATAATTTCTGCAATGGTTCGGTCTGTTGTACAGCCCTGTGGTGTGTGTGTGTGTGTGTGTGTGTGTGTGTGTGTGTGTGTGTGTGTGTGTGTGTGATAGATATCTATATATGTGTGATAGATATCTATCTATATTATATAATTTTTTAATTTATTTAGGAATACATTTCTGAATTGAAATTTTCAACAACGATATATACCTAAGTGTGCAGAGGCAGGCTGCCCCTTCAAGGCTTGCATCAAAACCTTTGATTTAGGCACATTGTAAAGCAGAATGCAATAGTGGTTACTAGTATTGCAATGTTTATCAAACAAACATAGTGTGTGATATTCCTGAAGGGCTCAACCTTTCCACCACTACAATTTATTTTATTTCGATTTTTTTTTTTTTATGTAAGGGTGTTTAATAGTAAGGAAAAGGGTATGTATTAACAGCATTAATGCATGCATACAAAGACAAACTGTAGTAGGACATAAGACATACAAAGTGATAAGTAGGAGTAGTCTCGTTGAGATAGCATATACATGAAAAATATGTTCTACAAACATTTGGTGAGCAATGAGTTGTAAAAACAGATGGGAGTAAGAGTCATAGTTGCAGACTGTACACAAGTGCAAGCTAGTATAGCCAAACCCATATGATCAGAATGTAACCAGTTGGAAAAAATACTAAAACGAGAACCAAATATGTCTTGCACCACATCTAATCCAAGAACATGTAAAACTTGGCAGTACCCAAAAACGTAGCGGAGCAAGAGGGAGTACAAGACACTGTTCCCACCACTACATTTAAACAAAGGAGGTAACAGATGGTGCAGAAATGGAGGGGGGGGGGGGGCAAGCAAGGGGTCCAGCAGTGACAATATTTATACCAGTGTTAAGTTATACCCTGCGAGTTTGAAGATGAGCAGAGCTGGTAAATTTTAACTTGGGTGCTCCATGTTGCAATGAAAGTCCTGTACCGATCATATAGACCAGCTTTCCGGTTTACTTGTGATACAAGATGTGGCCATATACACAATTGGCTAGACCCGCATGATTCAAAGAAAAACATGGAGAATTGGAAATAATGTATGTAGCGAAAAACGGTCTGGAGTGGGACAGAGTGAAAAAAGCAAAGCGAGCGAGTGGGAAATGGCCCAGTGTATGAAGGCATTGCAAGAGGGCAATGGGACGGAATGCAGAAATTTGAGAGCAAGGAAAAGGGTCAGAATTAGGGATGAGCTCCGGTGTGTTCGCACACTCCTCGTGCAGAGCCGGTCAGGAAGACCGCACGGCGCTGCGCTAATCACAGGCAGTGAGACATTGTCCCGATACGCGGCTGCAGAGATCGGGAAATGTCTCGCTGGCTGTGATTAGCGCAGTGCCGACTTTCTGGCGGGCTCTGTATGTGGAGTGTGCAAACACACCGGAGCTCATCCCTAGTCAGAATGCAGGAATCCAAAAACAAGAGGGACATGGACAGAATGCAGGAACTGGAGAATGAGGGGAGAAGACACAATGCAGGAATTGGAGAGCAAGGATAAGATTGGAACAGAATGCAGAAATTGGAGAACAAGGGGAAATTGAGAAAACAATTGGAAATAGGACCAAATAAGAAATTGGAGAACAGGGGAATGGAAGAATTGCAGTAATAGACCAGGGGGCGAATCGGATAAAATGCAGGAATGAAAGAGCAGAAAGGCAAAGAGACCATGCAGGAATCAAGAAGAGAGGGGAATGTGTTAAATCCACAGTACAACATAGACTGGAATACTGGTGGCTGGGACCAAGACCAGACTAAGGCGGTGTTGTATGTAGGAGCAAAGAACAAGAGGTGAATGGGATAGAGTATGTATGGCAGAGAACAAGGATGGGGGAGGCATTAAATGGTCCAACTGGAAGGGCAGAGTAGTGTGGAGAGAGGTTAATGGGCCATATAGGCAATTGAGAAAATGTCCAGTGTGGGTTGATGTACAAAAAATTTGCGGCTTGCTCATTTACAAAAGAGCAGTTGTTAAAGCTGCACAAAAAATGTAAGGAAATTTGAAGCGACAGTGAAGGAAACCAGACCCGAGAAGTAATGTGTCAAGAAATAAGTCGAAGAATCTACATCTAAACAAACTAAGCCCGTTTCATCTTTTCTGTAGATGCTTTTTTCCACCTTCCCCACCTCCATCGTCTTAATCTGAAACCTGAGGCGGAAAGAGGGACCTATAGCAAATGATTCATATACAAGTTCTACAACCCTGCTGATTCTCCGCATGTCATTTTCAGTAACTATTCTAGCTTGAAGCCTCTAATCCTGTAACTGCATGTTTAACAAACTCTGGAGGCAGACAGGCAAAGCCGGCACAATCAGTGTTACAGAAAAGTTACAGTAATTGCTTGGCCTCGGGAACACTGACAGCCATCTGCTAAGAGCCGTGAAAATTAGTCTATGGGAGGCAGTGAATGCCATATAGATTAATTAAATTTGGGGATAGTGGCGCTGCTTGTGTTTTATGTTAGAGTATCCACAAGATGTCCTATATTATAAGGTGTTGTTATAAGGCGATGTTATATTTGTAGGGGAGCTCCAATTACTAGGAGAGACCAATGAAAGTGGGTCTCCTAGACCTTATTATCGTTTGTCCAAACGACCAGGTGCTACCCTCTATTATTGCTTATAATCCACACTGGTGTCCCAATGATCCGTTGGTTCTTCCAGTGGAATTAGTGCGTGTACTTCAGAGGGAGTGTGAAACCAGCCAGTAAGTTTAAATTGTAATTCTGGTAATGTCCTGTGTGCTAGGTATCGCAAGTGCTTTTAAAATATAGCCTTGAAGTGATAGTATGTGCAATATATGCTCAATTCCGATATTTCGTGATATCCAAATAAAATATATGAAACACAAAAGATATGTATAGAGTGTCCCCCAGGGCACTGTAAGTGAAAATTGAAAATTTTTTCCACCCTATGGTGGCTAAACAAATAGTAAAAAGTGTCAACCAAACAATATGTGTATAGTTGGTGCCTAATTCCAGGGCACTGTGCAGGCAAGTAATAAAGATTGTATAGTGAACTTTCGTATGGGTCACTTCTGCCAAGTAGTGAAAAAACAATATATATATATATATGTGAAGAAAAAATAATAAAAATATTGCCAAAAAATACAATGCTGTTCGATTAAGACCACCCACAAGAAGTATCAAGCCTGATACAAGGATTAAATGCAAAGCGACAATTGTTACATAAAATGGAATAAACAAATATAGATAATTATATAAACTAACTGTGGTTATTTGAAAACACAGTCCCAATAAGAAGTGAACATGTGAGGAGTGAAGTGGAGTGACCAAGTTCACATGTACAAAAAATCAAAAATTGATGAGCATAGACACCCCGCTGTGGGTGTAAACAGAAGTGTTGCTAGAGAAACCTCTTAATTGATTAAGATCTCAAAGACCAAACAATAGTTCAGTTTGGAAACAATGTGACACTAGTATTAAAAGTACATGATTGGAAAAACAAGATAGTGACTTCATGTGATTTTCTTCTTAGTTGATTTTAACGTGACTTTTGTGCTCCCCCTGTTGGGTCCCCACTCACCGAATGTTGGCACCCCTAGGGGCAAAAGGCAATGGTGGTGGTACCTCGATAGTTGTTGTTGTGCTGGTGTGTAAAACGGCAGAGCAATGCTTTATCACCTCTCCAGAGGGGGAGGGAAGGAAATCCAAGCAGCTTCCAGGTGTCCAAAGGATAATGATTAAAGGAGAAAAAAAGAAAAAATCCACATAGCGTGACACTGCGTTTGTAAAAGAAAAAGACCATTCGTCTTTATTTAAAAAATTGTAAGTTGGTGGTATAACAAACCGATCACCAATCCCAAATCCCCGTGGGATATATGTACAGGTATGCTATTTTAGGAAACCACTTCCATGGAATAAAAAAGGGTTTTTTTGAAGATCAGAAGACCAATCAAAAAAAGGACTTTGCAAAAAAATATATAATATAAAAAAAGGTAAAATGCAAAATAGAGGCACAATAAGCCCTGTTAGCTGTTCCTACTCTCGAGCTAACTAGCGAAGCCTGTGCCAAACGGAGCCGCCGTGCAGCAAGCAAAGAGCGTCCGTGGTTTCCCTTGTCAGGCGAATCGCGGCTCGGAGGACAGCGATGCAGTCAGCTGATGGGCCGTGCGTACGTGTGTGCTTGCGTCAATGGTCACCTGACGCGTTTCGTCGGTTGACGTTCTCAAAGGTGATTCAAGCTGACAGACGTACGCTCGTGTTTTATATACACGGCTATGGATGTGTCCCGCCTTTCGTGAGGAAATTGAATGGCTGGCTCTACGATTACTTTAACCCCTTTAGTCCTCCCATCCATTACCCTTGGTATAATCCAATAGTATTAGGGGGAAGGACACAGCCGGCGCCGTAGGCAAAAATAGTTCTTTCTGTTAATGATTATGCTGAGCAATTTAAACAGTTATTGATACCCCAGTATGAACATGAAAACAGTAAAATCCGTGAAATAAAAATCCATTGTACTGCAATCATTCTTATGCAGATACACATCATATAATAATGGAAAAAAGAGGAAGAAAGAATAATTGTTGAATAATAATATTTAGACTTGTATATATATATAACCTCATTAATTAAATAGTTTCCCTGCCCTGTGATGTCAAGGTGAGATATTATGCAGAGTGTATGAGGTGATAATGGTTGGAATGTATGACTCAAATCAGTGTCAGGGGATCCTATTATGATTACACAATTCTCCAATACTATGCATGTTTCTGTGCAGGGACTTTCATACATTTATAGTATATTATCTCATGTATATGGTGGGCAAGCTTTTGGTGAGAGAACCCATTATTCGCCGTGGTTTAAAAAGGGGTGGGGGTTTATGTCCCCACTCAGCATTATATTATCATCCCAGGCGATCTATTTAGATGAATAATCTATATGCAGGGAGGAAAAGGAGAGAATGGTTTAATAGTTCTCTCTCGGATTAGTGTACCAGGGACTTATTCAAGAAAATTTTTTACATAAATAAGAGACACAAATTATATGTATGAAATGCTACAACCTATGTGATCTAGATTTAGAAAAGTGCCTTTTACTTGTTTCAGATTGATGCCAGTAACTTGTAGAAGGAATATTTAGGAGCCCCATGGCTATTTATGGGATATAGCCACCTCCTATCTAAGAATGGGGGATGTTATGGGCCAAAGCCCATTTCTATTAGTTAAGGTAGAATAGTTTGAACATTTTTTCATATTTGGTTTTTTATATGGTAACTTTATTTGCTTTTATCAAGCTTAGTCTGGACAGAAGAAATCGATGTTTCTAGGTTGGAGTTCATCTATTAATTCTGTTTGTTCCATTTTATCAGAGAATGCTCTTAGTAGAAAGATTTTTTGTATATTTTTTATATGGGATAGATCAGGGGATACGTTTCATCTGAAGTATTGTTGGTAGAGATCAGATCTCCAATGGGGTATCTAGTTGAGGTGGTCTTCTTCTTGTTAGAAATTGGAAATGAAGCAATTCAAATCTATGTCTAAGTTTAGGCCTCTGGGCGCTAGAGATCCCATCTTGTGTATCCATCTTGTTTCGTTTTGTGACACTTGTACTCGTTTATTGCCACCCCGCCAGTGATCCTTGATCATATCGATCCCAAAGAAGGTCATACAACTCGGGTCTTTGTGATGTTTCTCTGCGAAGTGTCTCGAGAGGCTGTGCTTGGAAAAGCCTTTTTTTATATTTCTTATATGTTCTCGGATTCTTACACGCAGGGCCCTGGTAGTACGGCCTATATATTGTAGGTGGCATGGGCACTCTATAACATAAGTCACGTGCGTGCTATTGCACGTGATTAGTTCTTTTATTTGATACTCTTGGTTATATACTGTGGATTTAAATGTGGTTTTTTTCCGGGGTTGAGGACGGTTAGTTCTGCATGGGAGGCAACGTTGACACCTATAGAAGCCTTTAAGGTCTGGGCATATGTTGATGTTCTGGGGGGGATCTAATACATTATGCACGAGATGTGTCCTTAAGGTAGGAGCTCTTCGATAGATGAACTTAGGTCGAGGTGGAAGAATGTTGGCTAGTGTTCTGTCTTCTCTGAGGATGGGCCAGTACTTTCTAAAAATCTTCTCCACTTGTTGATACTGGTTATTGAATCCAGTGATAAAGGATAGATCCATTTTTGGTACTGTTATGGATTTCCTTGTCTTCAGCAGTGTTTCCCTGTCCATTAATCTGATGTTGTTCTTTAGTTTGGTTAATAGATCTTCTTTATACCCTTTTTCGAGGAATCTCTTAATGAGTACTTCTGCTTGGATATCATAATCTTCTAATCGTCGACAGTTTCTCCTAACTCTCAGCAGTTGTCCCTTTGGGATATTACCTATCCACTGAGGGTGATGGCAACTGGAGGTGGATATGTATCCGTTTCTGTCGGTTTTTTTGAAGAATGTTTTTGTGCAGAGCTCCCCATTGTGTTTAAAGATCTGTAGATCCAGATAGTCAACAGACTGATCATGCCATTTCCCCGTAAAGGTTATACCAAATGGATTGTTATTTAATTCCTGTATGAAGGTTTTTAGGCTGTCTTCTGTCCCATCCCAGAGAATGATAAGATCATCTATATATCTTCTGTAGTGTCGTAACTGAGGTATAGTCTGCCCATATATATGTTCTGATTCCCACATGTCCATAAATAAGTTAGCAACACTTGGGGCGTAGCGAGCCCCCATCGCTACGCCCTTCTTTTGTACATAGAACTGTTTCTTGTACCAAAAGTGGTTATTTTCCATGGCCATTTTCAAACCCTCTAATATAAATGTTACTTGTTCTTGTCTCATTTCAGTAAGTTCATGCAATGCCTTTTCCACTCCTTTTAGTCCATCTTGTTGCCTTATGCTTGTATATAACGAGTCCACATCTATTGTTGCCAATAGTAGATTCTCAGTGTTCTTGATGCTCCCTAATTCTACCATTAGTTGAGTACCATCCTTCAAATGGGATCTCCCTTTTGTTACCAGTGGTTTGAGGAATTGGTCCAGGTATTCTCCCAAACGCGAAAAAATGGAATTTATACCGCTTACGATCGGTCTTCCTGGCGGTTTCTGTAGTCTTTTATGAATTTTAGGCACCTGATATATGACTGGTGTCTTAGTGGACTCAGATATCAGATACTTCGCCTCTTTGGTGTTCAGGATCCCCAGTCTTACTCCCTTCTTGACATATTTGGATAATTGTTTTTTATATGTGGGTCCAGGGTTCTTCTTTAACTTCACATATGTGTCAGGTACATTTAACAAATTCTCCATTTCAGCTTCATAGTCAGTTTTATTGAGTATAACTAGTCCCCCTCCCTTATCCGCCGGTCTTATAACTACTTCCTTCTTCTCTCCAATTTGTTTTATTGTTTTCCAAATATTCTTATTGCCTTTCAATTGCTTTTTTTCCAATGTCTCAATGTCTTTTTCCACCATCTTCCTAAAGGCACTGAGGCATTGGTTTCCAGGGGTTTTCGGGTTGTATAGCGATTTGTTTTTTAAATTGGTGTGTACGTACACCTTGGGTTCTGGCAACCGTGCATCTTTATTTAGGGTAAAATGTTTTTTAAGGTTTAACTTCCTCATAAATTTTTGTAGATCTATATATGTGTCAAATTTGTTTAAGGTCTTTTCAGGGGCAAATTTTAGGCCGAGATCTAGTGCTTTCCATTCCTCATCTGAAAAAATGGCACTGCTGAGATTATAAATCCCCTCCCCTAGTACTCTCTTTGCCTTTTTCTTCTGCCCCCCTCTCTTTCCTCTTGTGCGTCTCCTCTTGGTTGGTACCACTCCATAGTAGTGTCCGCTCTCTCCCAATTCGGAGTCCGGCCTGGTCTCCCATTCATTGATTGATTCCGTTGGGTGTATTGGTCTGTAGGTTCTTGATGTCTTTCTCTGTCTCTCGGTGTGTTCTCCCATCCATTGGCTCCTCCTCGATTCCTGATGTGTCCTGCCCACCGGGGGTTCCTGTATGTAGTATTGGATTGTCGTCTCCCTTGGGGTCTGTTGTTGTGATTTCCTCTCTGAAAACCCCCAATTTCAGTTCGTTCTCTTTGATAGGGATGTTGTCTCCCTACTCCATATCCCATATTTGGGGATCTGTACCTTCTAGGGGTGTTATGATGTTCAATATTGCCTCTTCCAGACTCTCGTCTTCTTCTTGGTTCTCTTATGTCTGTTCTTGATCTTGTATGTAGGTGGGTGTCATTTCTTGGCTGTTGTTCTGGGGTCAGTTCAAATCTTAGTCTAGGTCTACCGTCCATTTCTTCTGGTTCAATATCCTCTAAGTCCTCACTTGAGCTTTCAGACAGGGAGTTTTCATCTATTTCAAGGAGGCAGTCGTCCTCTACTTGCCACTTGTATACTTTGTTGTTCTTATAGTCCAGTACATCCCTTTTAAACTTTTTTTGTTTTTTTAGTTGTATGTCAGTGTCATATTTTTTTATGTGAGTTTGAAGCTGTATCTCTTTTTCTTTATATTCAGGTTTGCTGGTAAAGGGAACTAGAGAATTTTTTAGGTCTACTATTTGTGATTCCACTCCTTTAAGTTTGATTTGTCTTCTCTTTATGATAGTCTGTAACAGGTCGCTTTCACATTTGCTGAAGAACTGGAACCATTTTTCTGTCAATGCTGGATCATTTAGATGGTCATTCGGGTTTACATCCCATCTCAAGCGTCTAGGTGTTATTTCTTCTTTTACATAGGTTTCAAGGGTGGCTATATCCCACCAAACCCTTAACTGTTTCTCTAGTGCATGTTTCAGTTGTTTTAACAGACTTTCCATATCTTGTTTTGTGTTTACTTGTTCCTGGCTGAAAATACCTCCTACATCGATATTTCTGTTTGACATATAGCCAAAAATGTCCATAGCTGCAGATCTAAATTCAACTAAGTTAGTTGTTAGAAAGATGGATTGGGGGGATCAGCGCTTAGGAAAAAAAGGGTTATTTAAGCTGCTGCCTCCCTGACAGGTTTCAAAGAAACCTGGAAGTGAAGATTAATTAAATTTGGGGATAGTGGCGCTGCTTGTGTTTTATGTTAGAGTATCCACAAGATGTCCTATATTATAAGGTGTTGTTATAAGGCGATGTTATATTTGTAGGGGAGCTCCAATTACTAGGAGAGACCAATGAAAGTGGGTCTCCTAGACCTTATTATCGTTTGTCCAAACGACCAGGTGCTACCCTCTATTATTGCTTATAATCCACACTGGTGTCCCAATGATCCGTTGGTTCTTCCAGTGGAATTAGTGCGTGTACTTCAGAGGGAGTGTGAAACCAGCCAGTAAGTTTAAATTGTAATTCTGGTAATGTCCTGTGTGCTAGGTATCGCAAGTGCTTTTAAAATATAGCCTTGAAGTGATAGTATGTGCAATATATGCTCAATTCCGATATTTCGTGATATCCAAATAAAATATATGAAACACAAAAGATATGTATAGAGTGTCCCCCAGGGCACTGTAAGTGAAAATTGAAAATTTTTTCCACCCTATGGTGGCTAAACAAATAGTAAAAAGTGTCAACCAAACAATATGTGTATAGTTGGTGCCTAATTCCAGGGCACTGTGCAGGCAAGTAATAAAGATGTGAATGCCATATACATCTCTGACTAATGCAGTTTCATTTCTGTAGGAAGTAGCCAAATATTGCCTTTTGCTTGCGGAGCGGCTCATGTGCGGAGAATCTTGAAGGGGAACCCCCGCAAAAAAAAAAAATTTGCGTGAGGTTCCCCCCAGGATGATACCAAGCCCTTCGGTCTGGTATGGATCTTAAGGGGAATCCCCCACACCGAAAAAAAAACAGCGTGGGGGTTCCCCCAGGATCCATACCAGACCCTTATCCGAGCACGCAGCCCGGCAGGTCAGGAAGGGGGGCGAGCGCCCCCCCCTACACCGTACCAGGCCACATGCCCTCTACATAGGGGGGGGGGGGTTGGTGCTTTGGGGCAGGGGGGCCATGCGCCCCCCTCCCCAAAGCACCTTGCCACCATGATGGGGACAAGGGCCTCTTCCTGACAACCCTGGCTGTTGGTTGTCTGGGTCTGCGGGTGGTGGGCTTATTGGAATCTGAGAGCCCCCTTTAATAAGTCTAACACTTTTGCAAAATCCAAGTATACCACGTTCACAGCCACGCCTCTTTCCAAGGTTTGTTTGACAACTTCTGTCTTTCATGAATCCATGCTGTCTGTTGCTTTAAAATATTTTTTTCCAGCCAGAACTCTATTATTATTATTATTATTATTATTATTATTATTATTATTATTATTCTTTTATCATTATTAAAGAGGAAGTAAACCCTCTTAAAAAAAAAAAAAAAAAAAAAAAACCCCTTGCAAGAAAAAGGCATAATGAGCTAGTATGCATAGCATACATCTCTTCTCCAGAGAGAATACGTTCAGTGTTCGCAACCTTTCCTCATAACTAATATCCGCCAGACCCTTTATTAGCTTTGTTGCCCTTCTTTGTTCTCTCTCCATTTCCAGTACATCCTTCCTGAGCACTGGTACCCAGGACTGTGCAGCATACTCTAGGTGCGGCCAGACCAGAGTCTTGTAAAGCGGAAGAATTATTGTTTTATCTCTGGCATTAATCCCCTTTAAATTTTATGAGAATTTTGTGTGGTTTACATCTAGTTGATGGCAGCTCATGATTGTATTAACCCCTGCTGCACCAAAAGATTATGGCAGGGGTGGGGTCATGGACAGTGGAAGATTTTCGCAAACAGAAGAGAAATCTGCACAAGGGACACATTCTATTGACCGTAAGTTATGTCCCTTGGGCTGATTATTTTGTGATTTTGGGCTTTAAATTGACTTTCAGTTGTGGTAGAATGAGCTTTGTGCCATGTCCAGTATATGTTCTTTTATTTGAATAATAGTGTGTCTTTAGTATCTATTAAAAATAATCTTTATTGTGAGAGTACATAAGGTTTTCTTTTAGGTCTGGTTGACCTTTTGTAATGGAATTCTGAGTTCACACTATAAGGAGGGGGAAAGATCCATTTTCCTGGCAGCAGCTGAAAAGAACAAGCGCAGAGAGAAGTAGCACAGATGTCAAACATCTTGAGGTTGTTTCCTGCCAACCAGAAGCCTGGGCAACACACTAGCTGTAATTATTATGACAGTCAGTGATTATAGGCTTACAACTAGTACAGAGATGCTGAAAACTGACCTTCATATGGTGAGATAATGAAATTCACGTGAGACACAAAAGTATGGTTGTTTCTTGTCCATTGAGGGGCACACAAATTCCCACAGGAGGACTAGACACTTGAAAACAAATTGCAGATAAGTTAAAGGGGTTGTAAAGGTTCGTCTTTTTTATTTTCTAAATAGGTTCCTTTAAGCTAGTGCATTGTTGCTTCACTTACCTTTTCCTTTGATTTCCCTTCTAAATGTTTTGTTTTCTTTGTTTGAATTTCTCACTTCCTGTTTCTCCTCCGTAAGCTTTCCACCATCATCTGAGCGGTGGAAAGTCATTTAGAACAGCTTACTGAGGAGGAACAGGAAGTGAGAAATTCAGACAAAGAAAACAAACATTTAGAAGGGAAATTGAAGGAAAAGGTAAGTGAACCAACAATGCACTAGCATAAAGTAACCTATTTAGAAAATAAAAAAACAAACCTTTGCAACCCCTTTAAGTATAACATGTCCTCTGCCCACCTGGCTCAGGAAAAGAAAAGTCTACCTTTTTTCTTACTCGCTGCTGTTTTCCTTCAGTCAAGATCCCTTGCTGCTGAGTTGGTCTATATATGCACCTATCATGGTTGGCCCTTCTACAGCCTGGCTTTGGAGGCCATACCCAGACCTCACCGGACTGGGTATTGTGAGTTTATCCTGGAATGTGACCTTTGGCCACTATGCTCATTTCCAGACCTGTGTGTGTTCTGGTAAAGCTTAGGCCAGCGTTTTTTTTATTAAAGTCGTGGCACCCTTTAAAAGTAGACAAAAATCCCAAGGCATCCCAGTCTGCAATGTAAAAACAAAGTAATTGTTACTTCACAATGGGAAAACTGAGCCTGGGACGATGCACACAACTGCCTTGATGAAAATTAACTTCACATCACAAGCCTCTATTCACATCAGAGGACCCCCCTATATGTCAGAGCCTCCCCTCCCCAAAATCACACAGTTCCCGCATCACATCAGAACCCTACCTTTTTGGTTCCAGCAGTGCAGTAGAGGTTGGGAGGCAGTCATGTCTGGTTGAGCCAGACCTCTGTCCTCTTCTGAATTGCTTTAGGAGGCCATGCATGCTGCCTGGCCTGGATCAATGTCCTATATTTCCATTACATGACACCATCTTCACCATGGCAATTCGTGACGCTAATTCATGGCAAACTGGGTTCCATACCTGCAAGCACCCCAGGAGACATGACCATGAATTAGATTTTTTTGTACTGGCTGTGAAATCTATTTCTTGGGAGTTCTTTAAGAGGCACAGGTGCCACCCCTCTGAGTTTATGATCATGCTCCTTTTTACTGATTTACCAAAACACTGGGGCATGCTGGGAGGAGGAGGGGCTATACTGGGCTGGCCCACAATTTTCTCTTTGTCAGTGTCCTATACTCATGTAGGCAGCAGTATACCCAACAGTCTCTCTGAATTCCTATGTGCCTTCAAGTGGTTGTAAATATATATAATAATTTCTTTTATATATATATATATATATATATATCATAGTGTGTGGGTGTGTATATGTGTATATATATACACAACATTTTTTTTATAATGAACATGTCATTCCTATCTACTCTGTGTAATGGTTTTGCACAGAGCAGCCTGAATCTTCCTCTGGGGTTCCCCGCTGGCGTTCCTGGGTACACCTCTTCTGCCACACCCCCTGATCCCTCATTACAGGATTTGATTGACAGCAACAGAAATTCTGCTATGTAGAAAATTGCTTTAATTAAAAGAAATTTCATGAATGTTAATTTGCTCCCCTGTGTACCATAAAGTAAAGAAATCCATGTGACCTGCTTAGGACACTGGAAAAGTTTGGCTACAGTGACAGATAAAGGTAAATGGTGTGGACTTCAATTATACAGACTTGTAGTTTTTTTTTAGTTTTGTTAGCTGATTGGTTTTTACTTGTGTAGATAAATGCGTTGTATACTAATTACAATTCTGCTTCATCCAAATTCTGGGTTTCATTGGTCTGCATCCCCTTCCTTGCCAAATTGGGTGTTGGCCCTTCATATCTTCACAATATTTATGGAAACCAAATGGGTCTAAAACGAAAAAAAAAACAGATGTATCTTTGGGATACTTATCTGATGCATTTTCCTGCTCTTCCCAGTACAAGGAAATGTAATCTGTTTCAGAAATTACAATTTCTTTCTGGGCCTGGTGCAGATCAGATACTCCTGCATTTAGATACATTAGAATATTGTACATGTTGCTTGTTTGATTTTTGTCTATTGATTTATGTTTTCCAAATCTAGGTCTGCTCTAATCGTACTACTTTTGTGTCTTCCTTAGGTATAATATAGAACCAAGCTTATATTCACCATTCTTCTCTCTTGGTGCCTGCATGGAGGGATTAAATTCTCTTTTTAACCAACTCCTTGGAATCTCTCTGTATTCCGAGCAGCCAGAGAAGGGAGAAGTGTGGTCCGAAGATGTCAGGAAACTGGTAACATTTCAATCTTCTCTGCATTAGTTCAGCCATCTACACACACTCAATTTTTTTTTCTTTATTTACCGTAAGCCTTTAAATGCTGTCAGTGACAGAGCCTTACTCCTGGGTGTTAAAAGGCAATATTTGTAGTGTGTTTTATACATTTTGTTGGCCGTTTTTTTTGTTTTTGTTTTTTTGTGGCCTAGTAATTTCAGCTTTACCTATTGAGCTCTGCTAATTTGAGGAGCTGATAGGAATATGGAAAATGTGAAATGGAGATGAAAGACCCACTTGCTGGCTGGATAAATACAAAATATGCATAAGCAATATCACCTATATTGCTTATGCATATTTTGTATTTATCCAGCCAGCAGGTGGGTCTTTCATCTCCATTTTCCATATTCCTATCTGCGCCTCAAATTAGCAGAGCTCAATAGCTAAAGCTGAAATTATTCAAGCTAAACTGGCAGAGCAGAGCAACAATTATTCAATTATTCACCCTCCCTACTCAGAGGACTCCCTACAATCAGAAAGTGTGTCTGAAGGCAGACAGCTTTATCTATTCTTTAGAAATCCTCTAGTCCTCTAAACTTCAGTTTTAAAACGTAAACTTAAAAATATGTAAAATCAAAAGGGCTCAAGATTTAAAAAACAATTCTCTTAAAAATGACTGCAGGTGCATTTTTTACCTGTCTGGCTCCTGAATTCGGCTCTTATTCTTTTTTGTAGTACCTGTAGCAGATGTAAAACAAAACTTAATTTGTTTTATTAAAACCTGATAGAAAACGTAGTCGCTTTTCCTACATATGAAAGGATAAAATTGCTTTTCTGTGAATGCATTAAAGTATATCTAAAGGCAAAACTTTTATTTTTTTTCTAGTTTTTGGATAGAGATGGATTAGAACCCCTGTCAGTTTTTATTGCTGTATGTGCCCCTGTTAGGAGATTCATCCTCTCTATTTGTATTATTTACCATTATTGTTTGAAAGTAGAAGAAAATCCCAAATTTAGGCTTGTCCCCAGAAAAGTAATAGGGAGGTATTCTTCCAATGGGGACTCTAGTTCTGTTGGCCTGGGGATCCCCAAGGGATTCCCTTAATTTGCAGGGATTTCCTCTTACTTCCTGTTTGGCCATGGGACAGGAAGTGAAGGGAAATGTCTGAAACTGGACACGGAAGTTGGAAAAAAATCTGGGGAATATGGCCCTCCTTTACTCCAATCTAAAATAAAAAAGTTTTGCCTATAGTTCCACTTTAGTAAGGATCTGGTTGCCGAATGTATAATGTGTACTTGTATTTTTGGAGAAAAAAAGAGGGGAAAAAATAGGAAATCCCAGTATTGGTAAGGAGGGCGGGAATTCAATTTTGCCAATTGACTCTACAAGAAATCTGAGGCAGGGGATTTTTACCTTACCAGGAAGAGCTGCAGACCTACAGTGGATATAACAAGTCTACACACCCCTGTTAACATTTCAGGTTTCTGTGATGTAAAAAAATGAGACCAAGATAAATAATTTCAGAACTTTTTTCCACCTATATGTGACCTATAAACCGTGCAACTCAATTAAAAATAATGTGGTTGCATTAGTGTGCACACCCTCTTATAACTGGGTATGTAGGTGTTCAGAATTAAGCAATCGCATTCAAACTCCATGTTAAATATTAGTCAGTACACACCTGTCATTTAAAGTGCCTCTGATTAACCCCAAATAAAGTTCAGCTGTTCTAGTCTTTCCTGACATTTTCTTAGTCGCATCCAACAGCAAAAGCCATGGTCCACAGAGGGCTTCCAAAGCATCAGAGGGATTTCATTGTTAAAAGGTATCAGTCAGGAGAAGGGTACAAATGAATTTCCAGGGCATTATACATATGCGATGGAACACCCTGAAGACAGTCCTCATAATGTGCAGAAAATGTGGCACAACAGAGACATTACCAAGAACTGGACGTCCCTCCAAAATTGATGAAAAGACGAGAAGAAAACTAGTCAGGGAGGCTGCCAAGAGGCCTACAGCAACATTAAAGGCGCTGCAGGAGTATCTGGAAAGTACTGGCTGTGTGGTACATGTGATAACAATCTCCCGTATTCTTCATATGTCTGGGCTATGGGGTAGAGTGTCAAGACCGAAGCCTTTTCTTACGAAGAAAAACATCCAAGCCCGGCCAAATATTGCAAAAACACACCTGAAGTCTCCCAAAAGGATGTGGGAAAATGGGTTATGGTCTGATGAAACCAAGGATGAACTTTTTGGCCATAATTCCAAAGGATATGTTTGGCGCAAAATCAACACTTCACATGACCAAAAGAACACCATACCCACCGTGAAGCATGGTGGTGGCAGCATCATGCTTTGGGGCTGTTTTTCTTCAGCTGGAGCAGGGGCCTTAGTCAAGGTAGAGGGAATTATGAACAGTTCCAAATACCAGTCAATATTGGCACATAACCTTCAGGATTCTGCTAGAAAGCTGAACATGAAGAGGAACGTTATCTTTCAGCATGACAACGACCCAAAGAATACATCCAAATCAACAAAGGAATGTGTTCACCAAAAGAAGATTGAAGTTTTGGAATGGCTCAGTCCTGAACCCCATTGAAAATCTGTGGGGTGATCTGAAGAGGGGTGTACACAGGAGATGTCCTCTGACAGATTTGGAGAGTTTTTGCAAAGAAGAGTGGGCAAATATTGCCAAGTCAAGATGTGCCATGAAGACTGAATGATGTAATAAAATCAAAAGGTGCTTCAACAAAGTATTAGTTTAAGGGTGTGCAGACTTATGCAACCATATTATTTGTATTATTATTTTTACTTCCCTCAACCTGAAAGATTTCCGTTTGTTGTTCAGCTGAGTTGTATAATTTATAGGGAAAACTTCTGAAATGATTTATCTTTGTCTCATTTTTTTTTGCATCACAGAAACTGACATTTTAACTTTTTATAGCCACTGTAAATATTCACAACTTAACCATAAACAGACTGATTGTGTGAGCATTGATGTCTGTAAATTTTTGGGGGGCGGTAAGAGCTATAAATGTAATAGTAGGAACTGCAGCTCCACTTCACCATGTTTTTAATTGCAGGATCTTCTTACTATGGGCTACAAAGGCAGTCCCCCCTTTTAAAACTTGGAAAGTCAAAAAATTATTTTGCCAAGCTTTCTGCTCTGGTCTGGATAGCACAAAAAATAAATATAATTAATGACATTGAGAATGTCTGTCTGTCTTTTTTTTTTTTTTTTTTCTTTAATAGATCCTGATCAGCAGCCAGGAAATAATTGTTTTGTTTATAAAGTTAAGTCTGTGCCATTGTCTGAGACAGTATGCATAGTCCTGGTACGGTGCCCCAGAATGCCCTCCACTAAGATCTGTTCATATACAGTATTGACTTTATAATACAAAAGATACTTACAGTACATGTGATTTTCATCTCGGTGGAACAGACTGAAATATGCGTAGCATTGCTTTATCGATGCATTGCCAACTGTGCTTCAGGGACCACTGGTTTCTAGCCTGGATGACAGTAATATGTAGTCATTTATCCCCCTTTCTTTAAATAAGACTTCTTTCTTTTTTTGCTAGGCGGTTGTACATGAAAATGAAGGCTTACTTGGTTACATTTATTGCGACTTTTTCCAGCGTGCCGAAAAACCTCCACAGGTAATTGTTCTATATCTTTTATGGTCAATCCATACAAAACTCTAATTTTAAAGCGATTATAAAATGTATTTATTTTTGTTTAAAAAAAGAAATAAATGTTATCTTTTACCTTTATATTTTTTTAATAGTGGTTTTGCACAGAGCAGCCCAGATCCTCCCCCCCCCCTTCTCGAGTCCCACATCCGCACTCCTGGCCACTCCCTCCTGCCGGGTGCTCCCACAGCAAGCAGCTTGTTATGGGGGCACCCGAGCTGAGCCACTGTCCATTCACACACAGAGCCAATGGCTCCTGCTGCTGCCAATAGGAAATTAGGAGTGTGAGTCCCTGGAGAGGCATGGCTCTCCTGAACATTGCTGCATTGAGAGCCGCTGCTCTGGATGTTCGTTCAGACACAGAGCCTCGGCTTGGCCCTGCACCCCTCTTCTTATTCGCTCACTGCCTGTGATTAGCAGGAGCCATTGTCTCCATCAATGAGTCTTCACTGCCGGTTTCCCTTACCCAAGATGGCGGTGCTAGCACCCGAGAGCCGATTCAAGAATCGGCTTGGGGGAAGACTCCGCCAGATCCCTGGACACGTAAGTAAAAGTTGGCAGCTACAGTATTTGCAACTGCTGACCTTAAAACAAATATATGCGGTGCGGAGCTTCTCTTTAAGCCCTGATGAAGGGGGTTTGACTTTAATCTGCTAAGAATTAGCGCTGCACTGATACCATTTGTTTATTTTCACAGGAGAGCACAAGTACCGATACTTATGCTCAAGTACCCGCCAATACTGACTACTGATACCTTTGTGGTGTGGTTTTGAGCCTGTATAAAAGGACTGGGCTGAAATCACACTGCAAGGAATCGCATGTCATTTGAACAGGCTGAAGTCACTATGACAAGCCTAGGTTCACACAGGACCGGTGGGGGGGAAACTGGACAGGAATCGCACCACATTCCTGTTCAAATCGCAATTCTTTGAAATGCAGTTTGAGCTCATTAATTTTATATGGGCTCAAATCACACTGCAATGGTATCGGTTTTAGGTATCGAAGCATTTGCACGAGTATTAATGCTTTGTAGAAAATATAAAATTGTGGGGATCAAGAATCTGAATTTCACAAATTATAGCTGTAGTATCTGATCTAATCCCTCAACATGTCGACGGGAAGCTTCCATAAGCCACAGTTTGGCTGGTTGCTTCATGGGGTGGGGTTATCAATCAGGCCTGAGTATCGTTCCTTTTCGCCTTTTTTTTTCTGTCTCAACACCTCTGCGTGCTGGCCTTTGTGTTCATGCACACATAGGTGTTTGGAGGCAAACAAAAAACCCGGTGCCAACATGTCCTTTAGCAGCAGCATTTTGGCAGAAAACATGATTGACGTGCCTACACACATCTATACGCACTTAGCACTTGAACATTTTTTTTCAATTCAATGGCTAGAATCAATAGCATCAGTTTACAAACATCAAGCGTTTCTCTGCCAAAACACCGCTGCCTGGAGGGAAAGCGTCTAGGAGAAATGGCAAAAACATCCAATATGCATGAGGCCTTAGTCTTTTCCTCTGTCTGTGATTCAGAAATGTCCCAAATTTGGTAATATTGTGTAAAAGGGCTGAAAGCAAACTATTTGTGCAATAGGGCATTGGTTTATGCTTAATAACATTGCATTGTGAATAGGAGACTGGTAGTGTCACATAACTGCTGGTCTTGACTATATATGCAGAGAACTGCTTTGTGCAGAATCACACTTAGGCCTCCTACTTAAAATGTTTCCATTTTTCGTGGGAATACCACTTTTTTAGGACTAAATACAAGTACTGATACTTTTTTTTATGTACTCGCCGATACCGAATACCGATACCTTTTTTACACATTCCAGCCACGTCGTCGTCCCCCACATTCCAGCCACGTCCCCCCCCCCCCCACATTCCAGCCACGTCCCCCCCCCCACATTCCAGCCACGTCGTCCCCCCCACATTCCAGCCACGTCGTCCCCCCCACATTCCAGCCACTTCGTCCCCCACCCCACATTCCAGCCATGTCGTCGTCCCCCCCACATTCCAGCCACGTCGTCCCCCCCCACATTCCAGCCACGTCGTCCCCCCCCCCCACATTCCAGCCACGTCATCGTCCCCCACATTCCAGCCACGTCGCCCCCCCCCCCCCACATTCCAGCCACGTCCCCCCCCCCCCCCCCCACATTCCAGCCACATCGTCCCCCCCCACATTCCAGCCACGTCGTCCCCCCCACATTCCAGCGACGTTGTCCCCCACACCTTGATGCCACCGTTAATCAGCGTGCGGGGAACAGCTTTCGTTTGAATAGCTGTATCCCGGCCGCGTATAGACACTCCCCCTTGCGCGGGATTGGACAGATCATCCGTCCAGTCCCGCGCAAAGGGGGAGTGTCTATACGCGGCGGGGATACAGCTATTCAAACGAAAGCTGTTCCCCGCACACTGATTAACGGCGGCGTTGGCGGGGGGGGGGGGAGGGGAACAAGTATTCTATTTAAGTATCGGCGGTATTAGCGGGAGTACGAGTACTCCCGCAAATACTAGGTATCGGTCCCGATACCGATACTGGTATCGGTATCGGGACAACCCTACCGATTTCTAAACCAAATCTTGCCTAAATGTAGTCCATGTTAATGTGTCCTTTTTTACAAAGTGTTTTTGTTGTCTACATTAGGACTGTCATTTCACAATTCGAGGAGGCCGGCTAAAAGAAGATGGTGAATATCAGCTGCCACTAGTGGTTCTCATGCTTAATTTCCCACAGTCCACCAAGAGTTCACCAACACTGTTAACTCCTGGTATGATGGAGAACCTCTTCCATGAGATGGGGCATGCCATGCATTCCATGCTGGGCAGAACACGCTACCAGCATGTCACAGGTAAGGACCAAAGCAGAAATAGATGGGGGTATTGCATGCATAAGCAAGAATGACAGTATACTGCTCATATGCTCCCTGACTAAGTCATTTGGGTCCTCCAAAGAAAACTACAATATCCTCTAGTATGAGAATTTTTTTCCCCTCAAGCCAGTTGAAGCCCTTTTCTACCGAAAATGGATTTTTCAGTTTGGGTTTACTCCCCTGCCGGCCTCTGAGATTTCTCAGACTGAACTGGGAGATTTATTTAGATTGGGTTTTCATCTCCGTTTCTCTCACAAAGCTACATTACGGCTTTCTCTCACAGCTGAGCTTCAGATAGGAGAAGCAGAATGTTTTTCTCAGAACAGAACTATTACCCATTCGCTCCCCTTTCTCCTGATGCCTCCTAAGCAGCATTCATTTTATTCCCACTTGCAAACGTATTGTCATGAACTGGGTAAGAGTGCTAATACTTTTATTCCTCTAAAGTTTTGAGACATTTTTTATACAAAAAACACCACACTGATCCTGTATATTGTAGTCCAGGGCACATCCTTTTCCCTTTTATACTATTACAAAGGTATTTTCAGTGTATTTATCAACATGTCTAAAAAAGAAATGATCCGAATTTGTCAAAATATTTTATATTTTGTATTCTGACATAATATGCAGTACTATACATGGGGTATAGATCCACTCACATCAGTCCCTGTTGTCTGATGGAGCTTACAATCTAATCTCCCAACCACACACTAGCAGAATAGAAGTCATTTGTGAGAAAGCTTGGGAGGTAGCCTGTCTGTACAAATATAAAGAGAAAACCCGCTCAGACAAAAGGATTGCATAAAAGCTACATGCAGATACAGCCCAGGGGACACACGCACACACAGATTTTAGTTGTGTCCCCCCCTCCCCCTGGTCACTGAAAGTGATCCATGAGCCAGTGTGATGGGGGAAGGCAATTCATATGTACATGGGCACTCTGGTGGGGCAGTAGATGTAAGGGGACCCTCTGGTGGGGGCAGTAGATGTAAGGGGACACTCCGGTGGGGGCAGTAGATGCGAGGGGGCCCTCTGGTGGGGGCAGTAGATGAGAGGGGGCCCTCTGGTGGGGGCAGTAGATGAGAGGGGGCCCTCTGGAGGGGGCAGTAGATGAGAGGGGGCCCTCTGGTGGGGGCAGTAGATGCGTGGGGGCCCTCTGGTGGGGGCAGTATATGCGAGGGGGCCCTCTGGTGGGGGCAGTATATGCGAGGGGGCCCTCTGGTGGGGGCAGTAGATGCGAGGGGGCCCTCTGGTGGGGGCAGTAGATGCGAGGGGGCCCTCTGGTGGGGGCAGTAGATGCGAGGGGACCCTCTGGTGGGGACACCTGCTACAAGAAGGCGCTCTGATGGGAGTATAAGGGGGCACTATTATGGGGACTCTGATAGGGACCCAAATGTAAAGGGGGCTCTTATGAGGACTCCTGAAACAAGGGGGCACAGTTTCTGTTTAATCATCCTAATCTCATGACCACCTAATACAGTAGGTGCACGCGATATTGTGTCAATCTCGCTCCCTTTCTCGGCGAGATTGAGCACCTACGAGCCCCATCGCGGGAGCCAGCGCCGATCTGGCTTGCCGCGATAGAGACAAAGCCGTCATAGAAGCGACGGGAGATCCGACTTGGATTCCCGCCAATTCTACACGTGTGCGGCGTTTGTTATGAATCCTGAGGGGGAAGTCCCCGCCGGATTTTAAATAAAAATCCGGCATGGGTTCCCCCCTCAGGAGCATACCGGGCCCTTAGGTCTGTTATGGGTTGTAAGGAGAGCCCCCCCTACGCCGAAAAAACGGCATAGGGGGTCCCCCTACAATCCATACCAGACCCGTATCCAAAGCACGCTACCCGGCCGGCCAGGAAGGGAGTGGGGACGAGCGAGCGCCCCCCCCCTCCTGAACCGTACCAGGCTGCATGCCCTCAACATGGGGGGGTTGGGTGCTCTGGGGCAGGGGGGCGCACTGCGGCCCCCCCACCTCAGAGCACCCTGTCCCCATGTTGATGAGGACAGGGCCCCTTCCCGACAACCCTGGCCGTTGGTTGTCGGGGTATGCGGGCGGGAGGCTTATCGGAATCTGGGAGCCCCCTTTAATAAGGGGGCCCCCAGATACCGGCCCCCCAGCCTAAGTGAATGGATATGGGGTACATCGTACCCCTAACCATTCACCTGTAGGAAAAATGTCAAAGTTAATAAACACACCACACAAGGGTTTTTAAAATAATTTATTTTTCTGCTCCGGAGGCTCCCCCTGTCTTCTTTATTAGCTCTTTTACCAGGGGGAGCGTCTTCTTTGACGTCTTCGGGTGGGTGGGGGCCGCCGTCTGGTTCTCTTCCACCGCCGGGGGGGGTCGCTTTTAAAAAAGCCCCCACCCCCCGGCGGGTTTCCTCCGGCGTCTTCGGCGGGGGGGCTTCTTCTTCCGCTATCCCGACGGGTCTTCTCCGCTATCCGGGGGGTCTTCTCAACTCTCCGGGGGTCTCCTTCTATGTTCGCCGCTCTCCGCTGTTGACTCGGCGCACCCCGGTTCTTCCTCTCGCTGTCCGGTGCCTTCTTCTTCCGTGCTGTACGTCTTCTTCTCCTTCCGTGCTGTGAGTTCTTCTTCCGTGCTGTGACGTCATGTTCTTCACTTCTCTTCTTCTCCCGATGTTGACACGTCGCCTTTCCTCGTTGCAATGACGGATGCGCGGCTTGCATCGGACCTATATAGACCTCACAATCCCATCATGCTCTGGTACCTACCCATGTGATACCTACCCACGTGGGTAGGTATCACATGGGTAGGTACAGAGCATGATGGGACTGTGAGGCCTATATAGGTCCGATGCAAGCCACGCACCTGTCATTTCAGCGAGAAGAGCCGGCGTGTCAACATCTGGAGAAGAGAAGAAGATGACGTCACAGCCCGGAAGAAGAAGAATACGTCGCAGCACGGAAGAAGAAGATAGACGTTCAGCGCTGAAGTAGAAGGCACCGGACAGCTGGAGGAAGAACCGGGGTGCGCCGAGTCAACAGCGGAGAGCGGCGAACATAGAAGGAGACCCCCGGAGAGTTGAGAAGACCCCCCGGATAGCGGAGAAGACCCGTTGGGATAGCGGAAGAAGAAGCCCCCCCGCCGAAGACGCCGGAGGAAACCCGCCGGGGGGTGGGGGCTTTTTTAAAAGCGACCCCCCCCCCCCCCCGGCGGTGGAAGAGAACCAGACGGCAGCCCCCACCCACCCGAAGACGTCAAAGAAGAAGCTCCCCCTGGTAAAAGAGCTAATAAAGAAACCCCATATCCATTCACTTAGGGTGGGGGGCCGGTATCTGGGGGCCCCCTTATTAAAGGGGGCTCCCAGATTCCGATAAGCCTCCCGCCCGCATACCCCGACAACCAACGGCCAGGGTTGTCGGGAAGGGGCCCTGTCCTCATCAACATGGGGACAGGGTGCTCTGAGGTGGGGGGGCCGCAGTGCGCCCCCCTGCCCCAGAGCACCCAACCCCCCCATGTTGAGGGCATGCAGCCTGGTACTGCTCAGGAGGGGGGGGGGGTCGCTCGCTCGTCCCCACTCCCTTCCTGGCCGGCCGGGTAGCGTGCTTTGGATACGGGTCAGGTATGGATTGTAGGGGGACCTCCTACGCCATTTTTTTTCGGCGTAGGGGGGCTCTCCTTACAACTCATAACAGACCTAAGGGCCGGTATGCTCCTGAGGGGGAACCCATGCCGGATTTTTATTTAAAATCCGGCGGGGACTTCCCCCTCAGGATTCATAACAAACGCCGCACACGTGTAGAATTGGCGGGAATCCAAGTCGGATCTCCCGTTGCTTCTATGACGCGCTTGCTGGGATGTGCTGTCACTATTCCAGTGAGTGCGAGATGTCAGCGAGATCTCGGCACCATGTCGCCGAGAATCAGCGCGATGCTGTCGTGCTAAAAACACAATATCACAAACACCTACTGTACATAGTTGTGCAATCCCTGTCAACTTCTGCACTGCATTTGCGCTACCTGTTATACATTGCTTTCTGAGTTGTGACTTGTGATACTGGTTCTCTGCATTTTTGTCACACTGTGTGACGGACCTCCAGTGATTTCACACACACAGCGAGGTTTACAAAACCTGGTGCAGACAGAATCTGGTGTAGCTGTGTATAGTAATCAATCAGCTTCCAGGTATTTTCTTTTTGTCAAAGCTTAACTGAACAAGCTGAAGTGAGAAGCTGATTGGTTACTATGCAATGCTGCATCTGCACCAGTTTTAGTAAATCTCCCCCACAGTGTTGACATTATATCCCTGGAATTTTTCTTTACTGCACCCCCAGATCAGTTAGCCTGGATTTCTACTCAGGAAGCAAAGCTAATGGCTTAGCCATTGTGCTATTGAATTACAAACTGTATGTACTGCCCCACCAAATCCATTCACATTCCAATCTGCATTTTGAATAAATAAAAAAAAAAAGCCCAAAAAAAGAAAAATAATGCAGCCACCACATCTACTGTATAAGGACTGGTAATCTGCAATATACTACATTTTTTGTGTTCAGGTTTAGGTAAGCTTAAGTCCTGGTTCACACTGGTGAACTGTGTGATACCGCATGTGATTTGCACTGCAGTGCAATGACTATGCAAAGCAAATTCAGCCATACAGATTTTATGTCTGATTTCTCCTGCCGGGACCACTAGTCCAGTGCTGAACATTATCCCTCACTGGATTTGGGCTTTAACCACTTCACATCCGCGCTATAGCCGAATGATGGCTACAACATGGACCCACTTTGCCAGGAGGCCGTCAATAGACGTCCACCCGGGCTCACGCGGCCTGCGCGCCCACGGCTCGCTCTGTGATCAGCGAGTTTGATACCAGTGCCATCTATCAGTGCCCATCAAAAAATTGGTCTAGGCAGGAGGGGGGTTTAAGTTTACTATAGCTTTAAAACAAAGATCCACTTCGAAGCACATAATTGTTAATTGATATTTTGTGAATGTGGCAGAATGTGCCTAAGCTGCAACCACTGCTGAAGTAACTTTGCTGGGGCAGAAAGTTGTCACAACATACATCTATTTTGGACTGTCGTTCTTGCTGACAGCGGGTGACAATGTGAGTTCTTATATACTGTCAGCATATGTGTTAGAAGTAGCGGCAGCCTGGCCCCATGTATGCAATAGTGTCCAATGAGTGTAAGGAATATTTAACCTCTTCCCTACCGGGCCTATTCTGGCACTTCTCTCCTTCATGTAAAAATCATAATTTTTTTGCTAGAAAATTAATCAGAACCCCCAAACATTGTATATATTTTTTTCTAGCAGACACCCTAGGGAATAAAATGGCGGTCATTGCAACTTTTTATTTCGCACGGCATTTGCGCAATCATTTTTCAAACACCTTTTTTTGTTTCATGAATTAAATAACAAAACAGTAAAGTTAGCCCAATTTTTTTATATAATGTGAAAGATGATGTTATGCCGAGTAAATAGATACCTAACATGTCACGCTTTAAAATTGCGCACACTCATGGAATGGCGCCAAACTTCGGTACTTAAAAATCTCCATAGGCGACGCTTGAAATTTTTTGTACAGGTTACTATTTTTGAGTTACAGAGGAGGTCTAGTACTAGAATTGTTGCACACGCTCTAACACACGCAGCGATACCTCACATGTGGGGTTTGAACGGCGTTTACATATGTGGGCGGGACTTGCATGCGCGTTCACTTCTGAGCGTGAGATACCGGGGACAGGGGCGTTTTTTAATTTTTTTTTGATCACTTTTATTCCTATTACAAGGAATGGAAATATCCCTTGTAATATGAATCATTGTGACAGGTCCTCTTTATGGAGAGATGTGGGGTCAATAAGACCCCACATCTCTCCTCCAGGCTTGAAAGCATGAGATTGTGAAAAAGTTCACAGATTTAATGCCGATAGCCGCGATTGCGGCTTTGTTTACTTCCGGGTACCTGGGCGTGACATCACTTCGATTGTTTCTGTGGGACCCCAATGGCACGGGAGAGCTCGGAAAAGCACCGGATGGCGGCGGGAGTGGGGGCGGGGCGTCCCCTCCCGCCGCTTATAAGAACGATCAATTGGTGGAACTGCCGCTATGATCGTTCTTATCGTGAACATAATCGCCAGCAGAAAACGGTGATATCTGAATTGTACCTGTAGCCACAGGCATCATTCAGATATCACTGCACAAAGACAAGAATGTCATATGACGTCCTCGGTGGAGAAGTGGTTAAGCTTGTACCAGTAAAAAATGCCATTTAGCACTGTAGTGTAGCGCTGGTTCAGTGTTTAGTGCTGGGCCAATGTTGGAGTGTCCTTCTGGTGTTTTTGAAGGGTGTGACCAGCTGTTTTAATAGTCCTACCTTTTTGCAGCTGTGCAAATATAAGATTTTCACCTTTTTACAGAAATGTATCGCTGTATGGTGGTAATTACCGGTACTATTTCTCTCAAATGTTCTGAGAAATGGATCATTTAGAAATGTTTCTAGTATCCAACAAGTGTCCTTTATGTATGAAATGTAGGTTTTTCTAATTTAATTAGATGTCTTTTGGCTTTTCCTTTTCTTTTTTTTTTTTTTGTGATTTTTAACTTGAAAGTAAAATTGTTTTTCTTTGGATGCCTTTTTAATAGCATGTTGTAACATTTACTGAAATGGATAATTTAAAGTATAACTAAAAGTAAACCCCTTCTCCCTTTTTTTTTGGTGGGGGGTGGAATAGAGGGAATGGGTGCACCTGTCCGTTTTTATTGCTGTCTGTGCCCCCATTTGAGAGATTCATTCACTCTATGGGGTTGATTTACTAAAAGTGGAGAGTGCAAAATCTGGTGCAACTCTGCAAACAAACCGATCATCTTCAGTTTTTGTCGAAGCTTAATTGAACAAGCTGAAGTTGGAAGCCGATTGGCTACCATGCACAGCTGCATGCAGATTTTGCACTCTCCGGTTTTAGTAAATCAACCCTTATTTGTCAAGTTTACAAGGTTGTATCCTCTAGTGGGGACACTAGTTCTGGTGATAACCAGGGATGCCTTCACTTTGGAGGGATTTTTTTCTCGCTTCCTGTTTTGGCTATGGGACAGAAAGTGAAGAAAAAACTTCCAATGGAACACAGATGGCAGAAAAGAACTGACAGGGTTTAGAACCCTCCCTTAGGCCTAATTCACACCTATGAATTTTTAGTGCATTTTGCAGATTTGCTCTACAGAACGTGTTTTATAGGAAACCATGTTAAATGGACTGTAGTGCAAATTCGCAAAAAGCACTAAAAATGCATAGGTGTGATTCAAGCCTTTCTCTATCCAAAAATGGGGGGGGGGGGGTGCCTATAGTTCCACTTTAAAATGCAGTGAAGTAATACTTGCTCTTCCAGGTTGCAGGCCCACTTTTTTTCTACTGCCGACTTGGCACTCATCAGCAGTACTTGGCCTGTACAATTCTCCACTGCTTCAGCTGCATACGTAATGTCCACACCTTGTAATCTCTTCCTTCTTGCACCAGTTCCAGAAAAAACCTTCATCAACAGGCCCAGCACTCCGGCCATTGGGTTTCAGCATTGGGGCAGGACAAGTGTACTGTAGAGGGGGTCAGAGTGTAGTTTAGTGTTTTTGAATTTTGAATCACTAAAGTAAAAGTAAGGTTACCATTTATGGGGTTGGATTTTAATTCCAGTTACCCATTAAGTGCCGGTTAACACTACAGCAACTTGGGATCCGACTTGTCAGACCTCAAGTTGCCCCAAATTGCTGGACTTAAGAAATTCCATTGAAGTGAATGAGAGCGGTCTTAACCGGTTCCTGACTGGTGCACGAGTATGTACGTCGACAGAAGGGCACGGCTACGCACATGGGCGTACAGGTATGTCCCCTTTAATTGGCAAGCCGTGTGGTCGTGCGATGCCGGTGTGCTCGCGACCCTGCCGTGTCCTCTGGGACCCGCAAACCCGATCGCCGTCGGTGTCCCGCGATTGGGTCACAGAGCTGGAGAACAGGGAGATGTCAGTGTAAACACAACGAATAAAAGAAAAAATAGTACTAAAGCGCTACTAAATAGTTAAATTATAGGACACCACAAAAATAACTAATAATTTGCTGCATATAATAAAGGTGAATCAAACCTAAAAAGTGAAGAAATACATATGAATAATATGCGCTAAAAATTTACTTAAATGATGAAACCGTGTACAGCAAGGAGTGTAATACTAGTCCAGGTAGGACATTACACATATATGTGAAGCACAAACAAAAAACAATTCAATTCAATAGTCCCAGTGAATGCTGTGACTATAACGTGCAACACACCCTCTATGGAGGGGAAAAAAAAAATTGTTGGTAAAGACTTGAGGTTGCTCTGTGGAATTAACCTTCTGTGATTCTGATAACTTTCACATGCACAGATGTCCGATCCTCTATGCAGCACAGATATTCCAAAACGCTTTCAATGGTAAATTAAAAAAATCTAATAATAGAAGTGTATTGCTAGGGGTTACATAAGTTTTTAAGGGCTCTTGCACAGGACCACAAGCCCATTTAGCATCCTGCCCAGTGTATTTCCTCCATCCAGGCCACTCAGATGCAGCATGCATCCTGTCATCAACATGAATGGCTGTGCGCTGCAGTACTCCTATGCTATCGTGAGTACAGCATCGGGTATTTGTAACAAATTATATTCTATTCTTTGCAGACGCTCATATGCTGTACTCATGTTTATGATAACACTGGTGTATACACGAGTACAGCAATGCACGGCCATACGTGTTAATGACCGACTGTTCATTGCATCAGGGCTGCCTGGGTGGAGGAAATACAACAGGCATTGCACTGAATAGAGTCAGACGGCCCGTGTACAAGAGTCCTTGGTGTAAAGGCGGAGGTTATCAGTTTAGTCCTCCCCCCCCCCTCCCCCCAAGGGTTAGGTTAAGTTATAAAGTACACTTTCCTTAAGATGATTATGCAGACTGCTATTGCTAACCTCACCTTTTGAGAATGTTATTTCCCTGGCTATCATGATGAAGCTTTGGCTTTGAGTTATTATTAAGTCCCTGACTTGAGTAATTAAAGACACAAGTAATTTTCATTTACTACAACCTGCTTGGTCAAAGTTTGACTAAAATATGTTAAAGCCAGAAAGCCAGGCAACTAAAAGTTTTAGAAGGGGGCCAGCTATGGCAGCCATTCTACTTTTGATGGATTAACCCAAAGCCTCATGCTGAGACATATGCTGAATATGAATGTGCTGCATCATTCTGTGTCAAGCCATCCATACTGCCCTTCTGTGGTCAGCCTCCACCCTGTGTACCTGAGAGCAAACACCCCTCCCAAGAATAAAATCGCTCTCAATGGCTCTTTACAAAGAAAATACCTTCTCCCACCTCTTCCCTATACATCATCCTGGTTCTTTGTGTAAGCCACACTGATTCACACTTTAGGTAAATTTGCCATTCAGAGATACGTTTATTCTTTAGGTCATGTGGGTTTCCTTAAACGTTTGTATGATCACAGTAGAGGGGCTGATGTACTAAAACTGGAGAGTATGAAATTTGGTGCAGGTCTGCTTAGAAACCTATCGGCTTCCAGGCTTTCCTTTTTTTGTAATAACATAAAGGGTCACTAAAGGAAACATTTTCTTTTTGCTGAAATTACTGTTTACAGGGTATAGAGACATAAAAATTAACTGATTCCTTTTAAAAATGATTAAAAATAGATAAATGCAATCATATAATGTGCCTGTAGTTTCACTTTCGGTTTTAAACTGGTTTCATGTTTCTGTGAAGTAAAGCGACCCACAGAACAAAAACAAACAAATCCAGGGCAGTGTTTTGTTTTTAAAATGAATCTGATTGGTTCTGAGGAGTTTTAGACACACAGCTTGGACCACAGTGAAAATCTGCCATGAGATTTTTCATAAGGGAGCCAGACAAGCAGGAAGTGTGGAGATCACAGCAGAATTACAGCAACTTCAAATGAATGGCTGTGCGCTGCAGTACTCCTATGCTATCGTGAGTACAGCATCGGGTATTTGTAACAAATTATATTCTATTCTTTGCAGACGCTCATATGCTGTACTCATGTTTATGATAACACTGGTGTATACACGAGTACAGCAATGCACGGCCATACGTGTTAATGACCGACTGTTCATTGCATCAGGGCTGCCTGGGTGGAGGAAATACAACAGGCATTGCACTGAATAGAGTCAGACGGCCCGTGTACAAGAGTCCTTGGTGTAAAGGCGGAGGTTGTCCAGTTTAGTGCTTCCCCTCCCCCCAAGGGTTAGGTTAAGTTATAAAGTACACTTTCCTTAAGATGATTATGCAGACTGCTATTGCTAACCTCACCTTTTGAGAATGTTATTTCCCTGGCTATCATGATGAAGCTTTGGCTTTGAGTTATTATTAAGTCCCTGACTTGAGTAATTAAAGACACAAGTAATTTTCATTTACTACAACCTGCTTGGTCAAAGTTTGACTAAAATATTTGACTTAAAGCGTACACACGACCATTTTTCACAACGTGAAAAAATAGAGCATATTCAAAATTTTTAATGGCCAATTTTCTCATCGAGAAAAATGCTCTGGAGCCTACACATGACAGTTTTTAACGACCAATTTAAAAAATGGCACTATTCTCGTCATGAAAAACGGTCGTGTGTACGCGGCTTAAGAAGGACCAAAACAGCAATTCCTTAAAGGATAACTGAACCCAAAAAACAAAATCTAATATATTGTACCTTTGATGTGGTGACTGCATACGTTCTTATTTATTTTTTTGATCGTGCCATCAGTGTCATTGTCACTGTGATCTGCACAGAATATCTTCCTACCTGGCTATCTTCTGTACACTACCAATTGCCCTACTCCCCATGTAATGCAAATGAAGAGATGTTTGGAGTCCATATCAGTAGAGCAGCCTAGGGTGACCACCATGACTCTTTCTATAAATTCTATAAATACAGTAGAGGAGAGCCACTCGTGGATGAAAGGTGTTATTTGCAGAATTACCAGGTAAAAATAAAGCAAAAGGTACATTAAAAAACGAATGCAGCCGTAACAACAAGCACTAGTAGAGAGACTTGTAAAGCGCAACACATGCAAACTGAATCGCCTCTGGGCGCTGTATCCATTTCATGGGTAAGGAACCCCTTGACCTCAGAAGAGATGGGTTTTAATCTTTCTAGTGAAGGCCAAGTGGTCTGACTCCAGTCGGATGGTGGTTGGTAGTGCATTCCACAGGCGAGGTCCCTGGACTGCAGTATACAACATATTTGGATTTAGATACTTTTAACAACCAGTAATAGGGCTGGTTCACCTCTTGAGCTGGCATTGGCTGCTTCACCTCTCATATTGTGTTTGTAAAATGTCACTGGTTCATGCTACATCGGTTGAATGCATGTGTACAGCATACAAAGTACTTTGTTTACAGAATAGTGGCTTTCTTTGTGAATTACTATAACTTTTTGTACCCCATCTGTTTTTTAGGTACCAGATGTGCTACAGATTTTGCTGAAGTACCTTCTATACTTATGGAGTTCTTTGCTAGTGATTATCGGGTGGTAAACCAGTTTGCACGACATTACCAGACTGGACAGGTAATAGACTAGGAATATTGACTGGAAAAGAAAGACGATTGTTTTACCCATAGACGGTCGAATATAATTGCCCTAACCAGCTTTAGTTGGATTAGTTGTGGTTTTCACATATAATCCTCAATGTCTCAATGAACTCCCTTCCCCGCTTTTTGGCTCTATAATAAAAACAGCTGTATTTGGATTTAAAGCAGGCCTTGGCACCCATTAATGATGTATCCTTTCATACACGTCTTTGTATTTATAAGAAAATAAAACAGAATTGTACTATTTAAAGGATATGTCTGGGAATACAAAAAAATAAATATTCATACTTGCGTCCCTGCTGCAGCTTTCCCCTGCTGACGCTAAGCCTGAGAACTGATTGATGAGCGATCACATGACCGCGGATCGCTCAGTTCTCGGTCTTCCTGGATCAGAGAGCTGTGACTGTCAGTCACTGGCTCTCTGCTCTACCCCTCCAGCACTCACTGGAGCATTGGGCTAGGGAGGGGGCTGGAGCAGCTGGCTCAATCTTTCAGCGGTGCGCAGCTCTGTAACATCAGCCGACTGTGAGCTTTAAAAAAAAATGTAAATGCTAAAAATGTTCACCCTATTTTGGTAGTGTCCCTCCTACCCCCATTACTCGCTGCACCAGGCATAGGGCCATTTTGTACCTGCTAGTTCGATTTCTAGTGTATTTTTTTTTATGGAACCGTTGTGGTAAATTCAGCTGTTTACTTTAGGAAGTTTGTGTCTGGCAAATCAGTTATGTTAGTTGAGTACTTACAAAAAGTAAAGCCACTCTGAAGACTTCTTCAATCATGATTTTGCAGCTCCCAAGTGCTCTCACCTCTTGGGTCTGTTTTTCCCTTAGACTATTTAGCAAAGTCTTGGAGCCACTCACTGTAATACCAGATTTTGCCAGCAGGGTACTATGCATGTAATATGAGTTATGCGAGCTACCAGTCCCCATAAATCACAGTTTGGAAAGTTTAAATTGCTTAGTGGTAGTTGTCTGGTTGTAATTGAAGATTCATTTGTACATTCTTGGATTTGCAACTTTACCTTTTTATTAAAGTAGTCATATTTTTTTTTATTATGTTGTAGCCATTATCCAAACCAATGGTATCTCGTCTATGTGAATCTAAAAAGGTTGGTGCCGCTTCGGACATGCAGCTTCAGGTATGGATAATCAGTTAATTTAACCTTTTAAAACCAGTGAACATTTCACACTGTAGTTAAAGCTGACCATAGAGGAACTGCAGCTACCTATCCATCCTGTAACAAAAAATGAATCGCTGGATTCCAGGACAGGTAAGTGTCCTAATACAGTCAGGTCCATAAATATTGGGACATGGACACAATTCTAATCTTTTTGGCTCTATACACCACCACAATGGATTTGAAATAAAACAAAAAAGATGTGCTTTAACTGCAGACTTTCAGCTTTAATTTGACGGTATTTACATCCAAATCAGGTGAACAGTGTAAGAATTACAACAGGGACCAAAAGTAATGAGACCGATTTAACAATCATAATTCAAACTTTCACTTTTTAATACCGTATTTTCCGGCGTATAAGACGACTTTCTGGATGCAAAAAAATGCTTTCAAAGTCGGGGGTCGTCTTATACGCCGGGTACGGTCTCCGTGCTGCGAGAGTGTCAATGATTTAAAAGACGCTCCTTCTCCTCAGTGTGTTCTGTGATAGGTGGAAAACAAATCTTCCCAGGAGCGCCTCTGTTCTGTGTTCCTCCTATCACAGATGCCTTCTCATCCTCGGACGAGATGAGAAGACGTCCGTGATAGGCGGAACTCAGAACAGAAGCGCTGCTGGGGAAATGTTGTGTTCCGTCTAACACAGGACAGTCTGAGGAGAAGGCGCGTCTTTTAAATCATTGACGCTCGCAGCACGGAGACTGTCACCGCACCGCACCGCCTGAAGTCTATCCAGAAAAAAAGTGAGTGATGGCACAGAGAGGGGGCAAGTGATGGCACAGAGAGGGGGCAAGTGATGGCACAGAGAGGGGGCAAGTGATGGCACAGAGAGGGGGCAAGTGATGGCACAGAGAGGGGGCAAGTGATGGCACAGTGGGGGCATGTAATGTAATGGCACAGTGAGATTTGAAAAAGCCTGTTTCTGTCAGCGGTTCTGGCTACCCCTCAGCTTCCAGAAAGACTAGTAAGAAGGGGGTAGTCTTATACAGTGAGTATATCCCAAAACCAAAATTTTTCCTGGAAAATTAGGGGGTCGTCTTATACGCCCAGTCGTCTTATACGCCGGAAAATACGGTACTTGGTTGCAAATCCTTTGCAGTCAATTACAGCCTGAAGTCTGAATGCATAGACATCACCAGACGCTGGGTTTCATCCCTGGTGATGCTCTGCCGGGCCTCTACTGCAACTGTCTTCAGTTCCTGCTTGTTCTTGGGGCATTTTCAGGTCAGGTGATTGACTTGGCCATTGCATAACAATCCACTTCTTTCCCTTAAAAATCTCTTTGGTTGCTTTCGCAGTATGCTTCCAGTCATTGTCCATCTGCACTGTGAAGCACTGTCCAATGAGTTCTGAAGCATTTGGCTGAATATGAGCAGATAATATTGCCCGAAACACTTCAGAATTCATCCTGCTGCTTTTGTCAGCAGTCAGATCATCAATAAATACAAGAGAACCAGTTCTATTGGCAGCCATACATGCCCACACCATGTTCCTTTCCTTCTCCATACTCTTCTCTTCCCATCACTCTGGTACAAGTTGATCTTGGCCTCATCTTTCCATAGGATGTTGTTCCAGAACTGTGAAGTTTTTTTTTTTAGATGTTTGGCAAACTCTAATCTGTCCTTCCTGTTTTTGAGGCTCGCCAATGGTTTACATCTTGTGGTGAACCCTCTGTATTCACTCTGGTGAAGCCTTCTCTTGATTGTTGACTTTGACACACATACACCTACCTCCTGGAGAGTGTTCTTGATCTGGCCAACTGTTTTGAAGGGTGTTTTCTTCACCAGGGAAAGAATTCTTAGTTCATCCACCACCGTTTTTATTTCTTGGTCTTCCGGGTCTTTTGGTGTTGCTGAGCTCACCGGTGCGTTCTTTCTTTTTAAGGATGTTCCAAACCGTTGATTTGGCCACACCTAATGTTTTTGCTATCTCCCTGATGAGTTTGTGTTGTTTTTTTCAGCCTAATGATGGCTTGCTTCACTGATAGTGACAGCTCTTTGTATCTCATATTGAGAGTTGACAGCAACATATTCCAAATGCAAGTAGCACACTTGAAATTAATGCTGGATCTTTTATCTGCTCCTTGTAAATGGGATAATGAGGGAATAACACACACCTGGCCATGGAACAACTGAGCAGCCAATTGTCCCATTAATTTTGGTCCCTTAAAAAGTGGGAGGCACATATACAAACTGTTGTAATTTCTACACCGTTCACCTGATTTGGATGTAAACACCCTCAAATTAAAGCTGAAAGTCTGAAGTTAAAGCACATCTTGTTTCATTTCAAATCCATTGTGGTGCTGTATCGAGCCAAAAAGATTAGAATTGTGTCGATGTCCCAATATTTATGGACCTGACCGTATTAAGTAAGCAGCTGCAGTATGTAATAGGCTGTTAAAAGTATGTTTGTTTTTTGTTTCTTTTTGGCTAGTCCTACTTACCTAGGTGGATGCAGCATCCCCTGCCGCCTCTTCACTGAGAGTCAAGCCACCGAACATCGCCAATGGCTCAGTTCTCTCACCTTTCCGAGCAGAGAGATGTTGCCTGTCAGTCAGCTTCTCTCCTGCTCAGCACCTCCAGGCTCATTGGAGCGCTGAGCACTGTGGAGGGGCGGAGAGCGAACATCTTGCTGAGATGGCCATCAGTCCAGGCAACTGGTGGATCCAGACTTCCTAAATCGGGATGACATGGTGCCTGGACTGATTCCAGTGACGCCAGCGGAGAGCGGATTTTAGACCGCTCTCAGCGGAGAATGGGTCACAGGAGTGCAAAACTAATTGCACTCCTGTGAAACGTAGGAAAAGCCCAACCTAAAAGGCTCAGGGTCAGCTTCTCCCCGTAAGGTTTATTCTTTATTTTTGCCCCATTGGGAAGGTTTACCTTTGCTTCCTGTCTCATAGCCAAAACAGGAAGTGAGAGGAAATCCCTACACATACAATGGATTTCTTAGGGACCACCAGGTCATCAGAACTAGTGTCCCCATTGTAAAATGTACCCTCTATTACTTTTTTGTGGACAACCCAAATATTGGAATTTTCTTTTACTTTCACTTTCGATGGTAATAGTAAACAGGACAAATGGAGAGGGTGACTCTCCTTAACAGGGGCACAGACATTCATAATAACTGAGGCGTTCTAATTCCTCTCCATCTAAAACTAAAATAAAAGATTTGCCTTTAGTTATACTTTAAGCTGACCATACACAGCTCAAACTTGGTCAAGTCAAATGTAGGTGGCCCTTTTGGCTCTACCTGACTTCACAAAAGTTGATGGAAAAATAGGAGCAAAGTGAAATATTCACACCTGAACAGTGACTTCAACCCATTAGATGCAATAATTGTTCAGATTTTCATCATAGCTGGGAAATAACATTTTCTCTATTTTAGCGTGTATGTGTATGGCTTGCTTTAAACTATTCTGTTGTCATTCAGCTCTGAATGAACGGTAGAATCGGTGAAAAAAAACAGGGCTGCTCTCATGTACGTGTATTTATCATTTTATTGTTATAATTTTTTTCTAGTTACTGTGAGATTTGGAGCTAAATTTGGTAAGATCTACGGTACTATATGTACTCTTCTTGCTGGAGAGAAAGCTGTACCTAGTGAGGCCGCAGTGCAAGGATTTCCCTGCTCCTACTTCATTTATTCTGTAGATTATTGCTCCAACTGCCCTTCTGCTGCTTGAATATTGATCCACCAATCATCAGGGAGGTAGATCTCATATAATGAAACCAAGTCCTACTCCTCTACCCCTCCAAGATGGCCACATTCTTTGACAAGACACAGTGTGATATGTTGGTACAAGTCAGTAATGGGGGGGGGAGCAGAAGCAGGAAGCCGACAGACCATACCAATCATTAGTGTTTTACCCTTCACTTGCTTATGCAGTATAGGTCCTCTTTAGAGTCATAATAGTGGATGGTCCACACAGTAATGTTCACACAGTGGGAAGGTTGTGAAAAATTTACTAAAATACGGGAAGCAGTTCTTTTAAAGTAAATTTTCTTCTCTAGGTTTTTTATTCCATGTTGGATCAAATGTATCACGGAGAGCACCCCCTGAAAAGCTCAACAACAGACATTTTAGGGGAAACCCAGGAAAAGTTCTATGGATTACCATATATACCTCATACAGTAAGTACATTGTTGTGCAAATAAATGTTCCTATTGCGCCTTCCTTCAGTATTGAATCCTTCACATCATGTGTCTGCTCTGATTCCTACAATCTTTTCTGTTTAACAAGTCATAGCTAACATTAAAATAGAACTGTTATTACTAAAGAGGGGAATTTGATTGGATGCCCTGTGTCGCTGCATTCAGCATTGATTGGCAGCTGTTACTCTGGCCAAATTTGGTGTCTTGTATATCTCCTTGCCTTGATTATTCTGTGCTGCACTGCGTAGCAGAGGGTAGTCCAGGCAGGATCTATAGTAGTGGATGTATGATGGTTGCATTCACTGACAGATACGGTCATCATATGACCAGCCATCTTCGTACTATGCATGGGACTGGATTTTTTTGCAGATGAAACAACTTTCTGATTCAGTAATCTACTCTGAGATAAAATGGAAGGCTTGATCATTGGAGAGTTCATTGGCATGTGTGTGCAGCTCATAACGGGACAATTTGCTGTCCCTTGTAGGATACAGGTACTGACATTTGCTTGGACCTCGTATATCTGTCAGACTCAGCAAGGGTAAACCTGTTAAAATTTAGGCAAGTAGGATTTTCTTCGTTATAAAAATGATTGAGATTAGAATTTCCATGCTTATGGTAGGCCATTATTTTCAATCAATGTTGACGTCCAATTCCCCAACAAAGGCCACCAAGGGGGCTTCTTTTGCTGCTTTGCTCCTGTTGCCTAACATTTGGATACCTTAGAAAATGCTGCCCTCTGGGTCAAACTGTAAAATAAAATAACAATCCTTAATATGGATTGTATGAATTTTTTGCTTGGCTATTATTATAGTTTGTGCTACTTTTACAAAATGATTTCTGTTTGTTTTTACTCCCTTTAAATCCATTCTGCTGATTCCTTTTAGGCAAGCTTTCGTACAATCAGATTGTAGCATGTATGTATGTAAGCAAGTCACTGGGATTTGTAGGATGAAGTAAGAAGTGGGCGAGGGGGGGCTCTACTTGCAGTCTCCGTAGACTTTGCTGCTATCTCTCTGTGGCGCAACATCTGTTAGAAACTAGGAAATCAGACGTCTATTCTTTCTAACCACCTGAAATGATGAGTAATGTAGGAAACACACAGCCAAGTCTGTCAGGTAACCACTTGTATGTCTGAAGTGTCATCTGTAGTAGTTGTCATTTAGAAGAAATTCACTGATGGACAGATCAATTGGGCAAAATATGCAGAAAAAGACCAGTGAGCTTGTCAAATACAGTAGGTTTGTCACTGGTTATTTTAATCTTGCACTTTTCTGTGAATTGGATGCTGAAGCTGTGCAAATTAACAGTGGTCATCATAGCAAGTGTACTAATGTTGGCTAAAGGATTTTTTTTTCCTGCATTGACCCATCTCTGCAATAGTAAACAAAAATAGGTTTGCTAACTAGAGGTGCACCGAAATTTCGGCTGCCGAAAATTCTCAGCCGAAAACTTTTTTTTTTTTCTTTCATTTGACCGAATAAAAAAAAACAGCCGATACCAAAAGGGGGAGTGGTCCACCCTGGCTGCCCCCCTACCTCCTCTTCTCCTTGCGGCGATCTCCGTGTTTCATGGACCTGAATTGCCCAGCTGTAGTAAGTGTCCCGCCACCTGTGATGGATGGCAAACTGATCCAGTGGTGGGAAATGTAATCAGCGTGACGTGATTACAGGAGGCGGGACATTGTTACTGCGGCCCGGGCAATTCAAATCCAGCTCCGTGACACACGGAGATCGCCACGGATGCTGGCCCTGGTAAAGCTGAATATGACTGGCACTGGCGGGCTGCTGGAGCTGCATATGATGGGCGCTGGTGGGGCTGCATATGATGGGCGCTGGTGGGGCTGCATATGATGGGCGCTGGTGGGGCTGCATATGATGGGCGCTGGTGGGGCTGCATATGTATATGTATGCCCTCTTAGTAATGGGCTTAAAGGGGTTGTAAAGGTTTGTTTTTAACCACTTGCTTACTGGGCACATATACCCCCCTCCTGCCCAGGCGAAATTTCAGCTTCTGGCACTGCGTCGCTTTAACTGACAATTGCGCGACGTGGCTCCCAAACAAAATTGATGTCCTTTTTTCCCACAAATAGAGCTTTCTTTTGGTGGTATTTGATCACCTCTGCGGTTTTTATTTTTTGTGCTATAAACAAAAAAAGAGCGACAATTTTGAAAAAAAAAACACAATTTTTTGCTATAATAAATATCCCATTTTTTTTTAGAAAATATAATTTTTTTCTCTGTTTAGGCCGATATTTTTGGTAAAAAAAAAAAAAAAACGCAATAAGCGACTGGTTTGCACAAAAGTTATAGCGCATACAAAATAGGGGACAGAATTATTATTCTTTTTTTTTTTACCAGTAATGGCATGGGACTGCGACATTATGGCGGACACATCGGACACTTTTAACATATTTTTGGGACCATTCACATTTATGCAGCGATCAGTGCTATAAATATGCACTAATTACTGTATAAATGTGACTGGCAGGGAAGGGGTTAACACTAGGGGGCGAGGAAGGGGTTAAATGTGTACCCTGCATAGTGTTTCTAACTGTGGGGGGAGGATACTGACTGGGGGAGGTGACCGATCTGTGTCCCCATGTACAAAAGACACAGCATTGGTCTCCTCTCCCTGACAGGACGTGGATCTGTGTGTTTACACACACAGATCCACGTCCTTGTCTGTGTAACCGCCGATCGTGGGTGCCTGGCGGACATCGCGGCCGCCAGGCACGTGCATCGGCATCTCAGTGGCCGGAGGAGCCGAGGATGTCTATAGACGTCCTCCCGGCAATTGAGAGCCACCTTGTGGCCGTCTTTTAACAATAGGCAGGATGCTTAAGCTAGTGCATTGTTGATTCACTTACCTTTTTCCTTCGATTTCTTCCCTTCTAAATGTTTTTTTTTCTTTGTCTGAATTTCTCACTTCCTGTTTCTCCTCCTTAAAGCGGGGGTTCACCCTGTTAATAAAAAAAAACATTTTTTTTTTTTTTATTCCATTACTTTCGGCATCGTAGCGCGAGCTACGGTATGCCGGTCCTAAATTTTTAATCCCCGTACTCACCGTGCTATCGTTGATTGAAGAATCCGGGGAATGGGCGTTCCTATGGTGAGAGAAGGTGATTGACGGCCGGCCCTGGCACGTCACGCTTCTCCGGAAATAGCCGAAATAGGCTTGGCTATTCACGGCGCCTGCGCATAGCCTGTGCGCTGGCGCTGTGAATAGCCGAGACCTACTCCGGCTGTCTTCGGGGAGCGTGACGTGCCAGAGCCGGCCGTCAATCATCCTCCCTCTCCATAGGCACGCCCATTCCCCGCGGGAGTCGGATTCTTCAATCAACAATAGCACAGTGAGTACGGGGATTAAAAATTTAAGACCGGCATACCGTAGCTCGCGCTACGATGCCGAAAGTAATGGAATAATGGGGTGAAGGAGGGTGAACTACCGCTTTAAGCTTACCCCCATCATCTGAGCCGTTCTGGCTGGGGGTTAGTCAACCAGAACAGCTTACTGAGGAGGGACAGGAAGTGAGAAATTCAGACAAAGAAAAAAAACATTTAGAAGGGAAATCGAAGGAAAAGGTAAGTGAACCAACAATGCACTAACTTAAAGGAAGCTATTTAGAAAATAAAAAACTAACCTTTACCACCCCTTTAACAACACGTGGCTTTTTGTGAACTAAATGTCAGCCCTGCCCAGTTTCTTGTGGCTGAAGAACTCGGCCACTCCCAATTTCTTCATCTCCAAAACGGGCACTAACTGACTTGTAGGCCTAAAAAACTAGGAGGGGCTAAATGGTCTCTTTGAAATAAAACAGACAGAGAGCACAGGCTAGAATTTCTAGCAAGATCAACAGGGTTTTTTTTTTTTTTTTTCAATTATAATACAAACAAAGCATGGCGTGAAAACAATATAGTTGGTCGTATTTCCCCACCCAGGACCAATAGGTGTCGTCATACAGATCCTAATAGAAATCAATGTCTGTATATTGGAAATACACTGGTGAACACACATGCATAGTGGCCCCAACCACTTTAATTTTTCATTATATCCTATTAGTATTCTAATATGATGGGTAGCAAAGGAAGAGATACAGTTGTGGGTGAGACTTGGCTTGAACTTTATAGGAAAAGTTAATATTGCATAGGATTCAAGTTGCATATACCCATGGTTTTGACACGTGGATTGCACTGAAGGTTTTCTCCACTCATTCATTTTTTTTAATGGTCTACTCAGTTTGAATTTTCTAGGTTTGTGACATCAGTTACCTGAATGTAGGCTCTTTTATTTTTTGTTATCCAGGCTCCTTTTCTAAGTTGTGGAGATGTATTAGGCCGCTTACAAAAAGGGTTGGCACGCGTGCCCCTAACGCAGGTGGTCAGACACTGTAGCTGGCTACTGTGCTTTTCACCTATCACAGCCCCCTTTCCCATTAGACAAGCAGGCCTACTGGTTCTTGGTTAACCCAAAGACTTCTACAAAATGGCTAGCACATCGGGGCAGGCGCCAACTGAGCAGAGCAAACCGGTATTTGTAGTTGGCAGACAGGCAGAGCTCAGAGAATAGTCGATATCCAATCTGAGATCATACACAGGGAAATCCAAAATGGCAGAGTAGTGCAGACAAACCGGCAGCTTGATCGGGTATTACACACATTATCACAATCATGAGACTGCAGGCTTGGCTGGCCTAAATCAGGTTTGGTGTCCACCCAGACACTGGCTACAATCAATGACCTTGGAGGTGGACAATCCGACAAGGAGAATGCCAAAGCCAGGATGCTGGAACCAGCAGCTATAACAGAGCAGGGACTCACAGGCTACTGACAAGGGCGAAAAATAAGGAGCATGTCATCAGTGTGTTTATGCTCCTTAATAGACCTGCAACCCTATTGCCTATGGTAATGTGTTACTAATTCGGCAGCAAGGGGAGCCCAGGGCAACAATTTCAACAGCAAGGTATTTTAGCTCTAATTTATATGCAGTAAGAGCCGACATCCAGCCAAAAATAAGAGGGTACAAATGAATATCCCATCAAAAGATAAAAAAAAAAAACAGCTTTTATTGCAGTTTTAAATCTCACTCTGATAGCCAGCAATCATTCAAACCACTTCTGCCGATCCCAGACTCTCCTTTATGTGTCTCGAACAGTGAAAGCAGAGAACTGAGCGGGGGGGGGGGGGCTTGCAGGGAGGGCTAAGCAGGGGCAGCAATCTAAGCCTAGGTCTCTGCCTGAAATTTCACCCCTACAGAGGAGTATGAATCTGCCCCCCCCCCCCCCCCAAGCTGCCTCAAGCCTCTTGGAATGTGAGGGAATTAAAATCTGTAGAGGAAGCGCAGTTTATGCATTTCCTCCGACCACTCTAATACCAAAAGTGAGCCAAAAAATCAGGGAAGAAAGGGCAGCAGTGATATTCATGCTATCCCACTGGCCACAGAGAGCATGGTCTAGTCACTTGAAGAATCTTTCTCCAGCCACACCTGATACTGCCAGTCCAGCCGGACCTCCTATCACAAGGGCCAGTCAACCACCCAAATCGCAAACTCATGAATCTTTCAGCTTGGTTACTGGGAGGGTGAGGCTGCAAAGGAAAGGAATGTCGGATAGAGTGATCGCCACCATTCTAGCCAGCAGAAAACCTGTAACTAGAGTCATTTATGAGAACGTGAGAATGAAGTTTGTGTCCTGGTACGGGAACAAACAGGATTCCGACAGGGAAATCATCCCAGCGATTCTGGATTTTCTGCAGGAGCAGACAAGAACATCTCGCAGAGCACGCTGAAGGTACAAGTGACAGCACACTCCTCCTTTTTGGACACCAGATTAGCAGAGGAACCGCTCACAAAGAGATTCCTGATCTTGTTAAATATAGTCAGACGGTGCTCAGAGGATTTCCCTCTTCCCCATAGAACCACTGGAGGACTGCTCAGATAAAAATCTTACACTAAAAACCGTGCTCTTGGTGGCCCTAGCATCGGCCAGGGGAGTGAGTGAAATTCAAGCTTTTTTTTTTTTTTTTTCCTTTTTTTCTTTTTTTTTTTTTACATGACGAAGCCCTACTGCCTGATCCAGACAGATAAAGTAGTACTGTCGCCAAACCCAGATTTTTCTACCAAACGTCTCTTCAACCTCCCACAGGATGCAGAATGTGGTTATGCCATCTCTTCCTAAGTCAATGGACAGCAAGAAAATAGACACCTACAACAAGCTAGACATAAGAAAAATATTCATAGCTTATCTCGAGGGAACGAAAGACAGGAAAAGAACTACCAGGTTATTTGTCCTCCATGCAGGAGTCAATAAGGTGAAGCAGGCATTGAGAAACGCGATAGCCCGTCTGTATGGCAAGCTTTATGCACCTGCCCATCGGGCACTAAACCTTGCCCCCCCCCTTCCAAGTGGGGTCATCGACCAGCTGTCCAGTCAGGACCAGACATTGGTCGCAAGTTGCACCAGGCCTTATCCCCACCCCAGTAAGTATTGCTTGATACATCCTCTGGGATGCTGCCCTGGAAGACGATTGGAGAAGTCAGAGTTAGGTACCTGGTAAACTTTTCTAAGAAGCCTTCCAGGGCAGCACTAGTTCCCACCCAAAGCGATAGTACCAAGTATTGTGGGGTGTCGACACATTGGCTTACTTTGAGTTCCTTTTGGTGCTTTTAATACTACACACCGGTAAGACTAACAAATTTATAATGGTGGACTAATGTGTTTCCTGTTGCATGAAGGAGGAGCCTATCTCTCGGATGCTGCCCTGGAGACTTCTTAGAAAAGGAGTTACTAGTTACCCAACTGTTTTTGTTCTTAAAAAAAAAAAAAAAAATTTAAGGGACAGTGTGAAAAAAATAAAGCACCCCCATCCCTCAACACCCGAGGGCAGAAGCAAACGCATATTGTAAATGGGTGTGAGAGCAATGATTCTAGCACTAGACCACCTGTAACTCCTAAAAAGGTAACCTGTAAAGGCATTTAAAACTTTGCCTATGGAGGTTTTTAAGTTTGTCACCATTTCACAAGCGTGTACAATTTGAAAGCGTGACATGTTGTTTGGTATCTTTCATAAAATATAAAAAATATAAATTGTGCGTTTTTTGTTTGTGTGTTAATGTTTTTTCATAAAAAAAAAAAATCTTCAAAAACCACTGCACAAAATAGCGTGCGACATAAAAAATTGCAACGATTGCCATTTTTTTCTTTATGGTCTTTGCTAAAAAATATGTTTGGTGGTTCTAAGTAATTTTCTAGAAAAAATACTGATTTAAATCTGTAAACAAGGCCTGGTCTTCAAGTGGTTAAAGGGGAGGATTGTTTGGGGTGGGGATTGCTCAGTATAGGTCCACTTTAAACTCCATCTTCTGTACATACATTGTATTGTATATGGAAGCTATTATATTTATTTTTCTGGAGTGCACCATTCCAAAATACATTATCCTACTAGTTTGCTTTTCTCCACAGTCTCTATTTGTTATGATATGTTGATCTCTTTGTAACAAGCCTGATTAACCGCTTGGGTTTGGTAGGTCTCTCGAGAAAGTCACAATAGTAGTAAGCCACAAATAACTGCCCAACCACCTGGCTTATGTCTGGAACCACGTAAGTGGTTAATTGGATGTTAAATTCCGATCCTCTTCCCCCTGAGTAAATAGGTTCTAAATATTTACCTTTCCTGCCATCCTATATGTATTGATGACAGTTTTGCACAAACAGTGAAGTGTCGCAAGCTAGACCTTTTAATCTTTTGTTATATTCCACAAGCACAATGAAAACAGTCTCTCAGCTGGTTTATTTTAGTCTTCCAAATCAAACACATTTCTAGCTGCAGACAAATTATTTGGCAGTAGGGCCCTGGCGTTTGTACTTTTTTTTTTTTCTCCCCAAATCTGCTGAACTCCGTAACCAAGTTTAAAAGCTGAAACCTAAAAGAGAATATCTATCTGAAATATTCTTTCCAGTTTTGGATAGAGAGGGAAGACTTTGAATTCTCTTGGGTTTCTATTGTTGCCTCTATTACCTGCAGGGAGATTTATCACCACTTTCTGCTCTGGTGACACAACCGGAATTGAGGAGCAATCTCTCCTGTTAGAATGCATATAACAAAAACCTGAAATGTATGTATGTATGTATGTATGTATGTATATGTGTATATATATATATATATATATATATATTTATTTTGTGTGTGTGTGTGTAGAACTGCCCCCGAACGAGCTGCTGGTTTGATTTGGGTGGCACGTTACCTCTGTCTTCTCGCCGTCTAGGGTACTGGATGAGAGCTGTAATAAAGTCAATGTCCACACGACAGGTATCTCTTCTGTGCTTTTTATTACCCAGCTGGGTAAAAACGATAAAAGTAGGAGTAGGTGAAGGATAGAAGAAGTAGAAATGGCGGATTCAGGGTTAATTGGTGCGGAAGCAGTCCTGCTTTCAATGGTAACCTTCTTCACCACTCTAGCCAGAGTGGGTATAGTGAACCTGGATAGGCCTCTCTCACCGGCCTAGAAGCCGGGGTGTCACTCGGAAACTTCAGGTTAAAGTCTCTGCCACAGACCCTCCTAAAGGTGGAGACAATCTTGGTCCAGAATCCTTCTCAACAGGATTCAGCACCCGGATCTCCTTCAAACAGCTTTAGTTGCATCAGGTATTGATAGGCGACCATCGTCCAGCCTCTTAGGTGCAAAGTGTCCTTTGATGAGCAGATGGGCCTCTCCTGCGACTAGGGTTGCCACCTCATCCCTTTAAAACAGAACACATGTGAATTACACAGGTTCTGAGGCTAATTTAATGCAGGTAAGGCACCAAATGAGTCTAATTACCACCTTAATTAGCCACAGAACCTGTGTAATTCATATGTGTTCTGTTTTAAAGGGATGAGGTGGCAAACCTACCTGCGACACCAGCCTCGTGCTCGGTCTCCCCCAGACAGGTTCTCCATCGAGCGGCTTCCTCCACTTTGGACGGACAGCACAGGATCACTTGTAAATTTGTAGACTCAGTCTGCTTACTGAGCCTACAAGGTAGATTAAATGCCCCGGACCAACATGCTACCGGAGCCAGGAACAAAGCAACACTCACTCTCTCTCACACACACACACACACACACCCCGGCCAGGAGGGCCACACACAGGGTGGTGGGATGACTGCCCAGGTAGAAGGCACATGGCGGCGACGACCACACCCAATGGTGTCTGCACCTTAAATACCCCTCCCCAGCATGCACAGTGAGGCGATCAACCCTCCTGATTGGCTGCCGAGGAGAAGTATCCACAGACCCTGATTCCACTGCCGCCACCTACCGTCTTAGGGTGACTGAAGTCCCCAGACAGCAGCATAGGCGCCCAGTACAGCCAGGGCTGGAACAGAGGCCTTAAATTTTGCCAAATTAACCTGGTCAGAGTCAACTAACTCACTGACTCCCCTCTAAATTTACAATGGCACCTGCTACAAAAGTAGCCAGGCGCTACATATATATAATGTGTGATTCTGCACTTCTGCCAAGGGGGCGTGCAGCTTCTGCTGTGATTTCTCACAGCAGAAGCTGAACTGTGGTTGCCGGGCACCGGATGTCAGCCGGCACAGCCGATCGTCGAGCAGGGACACAGAATAGAGCTCTGCCTATGTAAACCAGGTAGATCTGTCTTGATTGGGGAAGGGATGCATGTTGTGTCCCTGCAAATCAGGGAATAGAATCCATCACTTCCCTGAGCAAAATCAGCACGCATAGTACAGTAAAATACAGGCTAGGCACACAGGTAACCCTTAGGCCCTTGATGGTTAACCACTTCCCAGCCAGTGTCTTTAGTACAGTAACAGTGCTCGTTCACGGCGCGGGACTTTCGAGGGGTCAGGTAAGTAATCGGGGGGGCCGCTAATACTCAAAAAAAATGTTCACCTTAATGCATAGAATGCATTTAAGGTGAAAAAACATTTACCTTTAACCACTTTCCCACCGGACCATTTGTCAGCCTTAAGACCAGAGGTGTTTTTACAATTTTCCACTGCGCTGCTTTAACTGGTAATTGCGCGGCCATACAATGTTGTACCCAAACAAAATTTGCGTCCTTTTTTTCCCACAAATAGAGCTTTCTTTTGATGGTATTTGATTGCCTCTGCGATTTTTAATGTTTGCGATATAAACGGAAAAAGAGCGAAAATTTTGAGAAAAAATGATATTTTCTACTTTTTGTTATAAGAAAAATCGAACAAACTCAATTTTAGTCATACATTTTGGCCAAAATGTATTCAGCCACATGTCTTTAGTAAAAAAAATGCCAATAAGCGTATATTTATTGGTTTGCGCAAAAGTTATAGCATCTACAAACTAGGGTACATTTTCTGGAATTTACACAGCTTTTATTTTATGACTGCCTATCTCAATTCTTGAGGTGCTAAAATAGCAGGGAAGTACAAAACCCCCCCAAATGACCCCATTTTGGAAAGTAGACACCCCAAGGAACCTGCTGAAAGGCATGTTGAGTCCATTGAATTTTTTTTTTTTTTTGTAACAAGTGATTGAATAATGACAAAAAAAATAAAAGAAATTACAAAAAGTTGTCACTAAATGATATATTGCTCACACATGCCATAGTTATATGTGGAATTGCACCCCAAAATACATTCTCCTGCTTCTCCTGAGTACGGGGATACCACATGTGTGAGACTTTTTGGGAGCCCAACCACGTACGGGGCCCCGAAAATCAAGCACCGCCTTCAGGATTTCTAAGGGCGCAAATTTTTGATTTCACTTCTCACTACCTAAGACAGTTTTGAAGGCCATAAAATGCCCAAATAGCACAAAATCCCCCCAAATGACCCCATTTTGGAAAGTAGACACCCCAAGGAATCTGCTGAGGGGCATATTGAGCCCACTGAATATTTTTTTTTTTTGTACCAAGTGATTGAATAATGACAAAAAAAAAAAGAAAAAAGAAATTACAAAAAGTTGTAACTAAATGATATATTGCTCACACATGCCATGGTTATATGTGGAATTGCACCCCAAAATACATTCTGCTGCTTCTCCTGAGTACGGGGATACCACATGTGTGGGACTTTTTGCGAGTCTAGCCGCGTACGGGACCCCGAAAACCAAGCATCGCCTTCAGGATTTCTAAGGGCATACATTTTTGATTTCACTCCTCACTACCGATCACTACCTATCACAGTATTGAAGGCCATAAAAGGCCAAGATGGCACACAACCCCCCCAAATGACCCCATTTTGGAAAGTAGACACCCCAAGCTATTTTCTGAGAGGCATTTTGAGTTCATGGAATATTTTATATCTTGCCACCAGTTGCTGGAATATGACAAACTTTTTTTTTTTTTTTTGCACAAAGTTGTCACTAAATGATATATTGCTCACACATGCCATGGTTATATGTGGAATTGCACCCCAAAATACATTCTGCTGCTTCTCCTGAGTACGGGGATACCACATGTGTGGGACTTTTCGGGAGCCTAGCCGCGTACGGGGCCCCGAAAACCAAGCACCGCCTTCAGGATTTCTAAGGGCGCAAATTTTTGATTTCACTCCTCGCTGCCTATCACAGTTTCGGAGGCCATGGAATTCCCAGATGGCACACAACCCCCCCAAATGACCCCATTTTGGAAAGTAGACACCCCAAGCTATTTGCTGAGAGGCATGGTGAGTATTTTACAGCGCTCATTTATTTTTGAAAATGAAGAAAGATATATATATTTTTTTTTTTTTTCTTTTTTCAATTTTCAAATCTTTGTGACAAAAAGCAAGATCTGCAAAATACTCAACATACCTCTCAGCAAATAGCTTGGGGTGTCTACTTTCCAAAATGGGGTCATTTGGGGGGGTTTTGTGCCATCTGGGCATTCCATGGCCTCCGAAACTGTGATAGGTAGTGAGGAGTGAAATCAAAAATTTACACCCTTAGAAAGCCTGAAGGTGGTGATTGGTTTTTGGGGTCCCGTACGCGGCTAGGCTCCCAAAAAGTCTCACACATGTGGTATCCCTGTACTCAGGAGAAGCAGCAGAATGTATTTTGGGGTGTAATTCCACATATGCCCATGGCATGTTTGAGCAATATATCATTTAGTGACAACTTTGTGCAAAAAAAATAAAATAAAATAATAATAATTCTCTTTCCTACAACTTGTGTCAAAATATAAAATATTCCATGGACTCGAGATGCCTCTCAGCAAATAGCTTGGGGTGTCTACTTTCCAAAATGGGGTCATTTGGGGGGGTTTTGAACTGTCCTGGCATTTTATGAACAACATTTAGAAGCTTATGTCACACATTACCCACTCTTCTAACCACTTGAAGAAAAAGCCCTTTCTGACACTGTTTGTTTACATAAAAACATATTATTTTTTTGCAAGAAAGTTAAGTTGAACCCCCAAACATTATATATTATTTTAAAGCAAAGGCCCTACAGATTAAAATGGTGGGTGTTGCATTTTTTTTTACGTCGCAGTATTTGCGCAGCGATTTTTCAAATGCATTTTTTTGGGCAAAAATACATATTTTTTTATTTTAATGCACTAAAACACACTATATTGCCCAAATGTTTGATGAAATAAAAAAGATGATCTTAGGCCGAGTACATAGATACCAAACACGACATGCTTTAAAATTGCGCACAAATGCGCAGTGGCGACAAACTACATACATTTTTAAAAGCCTTTAAAAGCCTCTACGGGTTACCACATTAGATTTACAGAGGAGGTCTACTGCTAAAATTACTGCCCTCGATCTGACCTTCGCGGTGATACCTCACATGCATGATACAATTGCTGTTTACATATGACGCCAAACCGACGCTTGCATTCGCCTTTGCGCAAGAGCAGGGGGGGACAGGGGTGCTTTTTTTTTATTTATTTTTTTTATTATTATTTAATTTGCTTTTTTAATTTTATTTTAAACTGTTCCTTACTTTTTTTTATTATTTTTATAATTTTTATTGCCATCTTAGGGCATGTAAATATCCCCTATGATAGCAATAGTTAGTGACAGGTACTCTTTTTTGAAAAAATTGGGGTCTATTAGACCCTAGATCTTTCCTCTGCCCTTAAAGCATCTGACCACACCAAGATCGGTGTGATAAAATGTTTTCCCACTTTCCCAATGGCGCAGTTTATATCCGGGGAGGGGACATACCCTCCCACTGCTTGTAAAAGCAGTTTAGAGGCTAATTAGCCGATAGGACTGCTTTTACATGAAAGCCGACCGCTGGCTGAAAAGAATGATACCAAGATGATACCTAAACCCGCAGGCATCATTCTGGTATAACCATTCAAAGTCCAGCAACATACCATACGTTGATGGTTCTTGTTGGACATGTATTGTAATCTTTTTTTTTTTTTCATGCAGCCTGTTGGCTGAACGAAAAAAAGATTGATCGGTGGGTATGTCCACCATTAGAATACCTCCCTTCATCCACCCACTTCTAATGATGGGCATACACGCACCATTTATATATGCCGAAGCATGGGGGCATCCTCCCGCAAAAAAGTTATGCCGCTCACACACGTATGTACGCCGCATAAAAAGTTATGGCGCATACACACGGTCGGACTTTTCCACGGGCAAGCTTCCGACGGAATTTCGACCGTATGTACGCGGCATTAGGAGCAAAATCGCTCCTCCGCCCCTAATGCCCCCATGCTTCGGCATATATGCTCTTTTTTTAACTGTGGTGGTGAAATCACCTCCCACAGTGTTGGAGTCGCGGCTTTATGTATCGTGGGAGCAAACGCTGTTGCTGTCACGCTAAATAAATCCGTGCTGCAACTGAATGGCGTACCTGCTAAGCAAATGATGGTTAAACATTATAACAAAGTAACATTACATTTTAACATTAAGATCTTACCATACCATACCTGCAAAGCAAATACCAAAAAAATAAATACAGTAAAAAATAAAAAAAAATTTAACGCAACCTGTGCCTAAAAAAATATACATGCCGAAGCATGGGGGCATCCTCCCGCATAAAAAGTTATGCCGCATACACACGGTCGAACTTTTCCATGGGCAAGCCTCCGTCGGAATTTCGACCGTATGTACGCGGCATTAGGAGCAAAATCGCTCCTCCGCCCCTGCTGCCCCCATGCTTCGGCATATATGCTTTTTTTTTAACCGTGGTGGTGAAATCACCTCCTACAGCGTTGGAGTCACAGCTTTATAAATCGTGGGAGCAAACGCTGTTGCTGTCACGCTAAATAAATCCGCGATGCAACTGAATGGCGTACCTGCTAAACAAATGATGGTTAACAATAAAACAAACATTACAGTATAACATACCATACCTGCAAAGCAAATACAATAAAACATTGTAAAAATAGAGAGAATAGATATAGAACAATAGTGAGTGGACAGTAGAGAGTGAACATAAGAGAACAATAAAGAGAGGAGAAAAATACAACCACAACTATTTTTGGATTTTTTATTTTATATTTTTTTTGTGTTTTTGTGTGAGTTTTTTTAATTTTTTTTTCCACTTTTTTTCACTTTTATAAAAACTGTAAGAAAACTGTAAACTGAACCTTGCAGATTATGGTCTCTCAAAATGTGATGGCCATCACATATTCCGAGACCCTGTGTTGGTGTGCCTAGGACTGTGTGGTGCTGTACCCTACGCTAAAACTCAATTAGTGTGTGGTAGCGTTTGAAACATACACCAATGCAGAGACCAGGTTGGTCAGGACAGTCGGGACAATAAAAGCGGGTGTCACGCCTAAATCCGAGTTTGCTGCAGACACGACATCTTTTTTGGCGGGTTTTTTGGGTAGGGGTACCAGGGAGGACAAAAGGAAAATGCCTCTCATACAGCCGGCTCACTGCATTTGCGTTGGGAAGGTGGGGCACAGCACCATCTGGAAACAGAAGGGCTTCGACGATCTCTTCCTGGAATTTTAGGAAGGATCCAGTCCGTCCTGAAGCTCTGTATAGCACATGAGCGTTCAGCAAAGCCAATTGAAACAAATACACTGACACTTTTTTGTACCAGCGTTTGGACCTCCGGGCAATTAGGTACGGCGCCAACAACTGGTCATTGAGGTCCACCCCTCCCATGTTAAGGTTGTACTCGTGGATACAGAGGGGTTTCTCCACAACACCAGTCGCCGTAGGAATTTGGACTGCCGTGTCTGCGTGAAGCGTGGACAGAACGAAAACATTCCGTGAATCCCTCCACTTCACTGCTAACAAATTATTACACTGTAAGCAGGCTCTCTCCCCCCGACTAAGACGGGATTCTACAAGCCGTTGGGGGATGCCCCGGCGATTAGGTCGCACGGTGCCACATGCGCCAATTCCATAATCAAAAAGGTGACTAAAAAGTGGCACGCTTGTGTAATAATTGTCCACGTACAAGTGGTACCCCTTTCCGAATAAGGGTGACACCAATTCCCACACTATCTTACCAGCGCTCCCTATGTAATCAGGGCAATTCTCCGGCTCTACGTGACTGTCTTTTCCCTCGTAAACCATAAAGCTAGATGTATAGCCTGTTGCCCTGTCACAGAGCTTATACAACTTGACCCCGTATCTGGCACGCTTGCTGGGAAGGAATTGTTTGAATGACAAGCGGCCAGAAAACTTAACCAGGGACTCATCAACGCAGACAACTTGATGGGGATTATACAAGGCTGCAAACCGTTCGTTGAAGTGGTTTACGAGGGGCCGAATTTTGTAGAGCCGATCGAATTCAGGGTCTCCCCGAGGACGACAGAGTTCATTGTCACTAAAATGCATGAACCGCAAGATCTGCTCGTATCGTGTCCTGGCCATGGAGGCAGAGAAAATGGGCATATGGTGAACTGGGTGCGTGGACCAATACATCCGCAGCTCACTCTTTTTAGTAATGCCCATGATGAGGGAAAGGCCCAGAAAGATCTTAAATTCGGAAACCGTAATTGGCTTCCAATCTCTGGCAAGGGACAGCTGGGGATTAGCGGCGAAGAATTGACCAGCGTACAAATTGCTTTGGTCCACAATAGATCTATAGAGATCTTCGGTGAAAAACAGCGAATAAAAATCCAGTGACGTAAAATCAACTGTATTCACCTGAATTCCGGGTTGGCCAGTGAATGGGGGAAGTACGGGTGCTGCAGAAGTGGTGGGTACCCAATCAGGATTGGCGAATGCAGCAGGAAGGGCACTATGGGGACGGGCCTGTCTTTGTCGTCTTCTTCTTGGTGGCAGCGGGACACTACTCGTGCTTGCCACCTCTCCAGCTTGAACTGCACTTATGGGACTCGCCACGTCACCAAGTGTTACTGCAGTGCTGGATATATGACCAGGATGTACTAGGCCGCTGGTGCTTGCCAGTTCACCAGAAGGAATAGCGGCGCTAGTACTTCTCTCCTCCATACGAGAGCCCTGCGGTTCTTGCACCTCAGCGACAGCAGAAGATCGGGGTCTGGTACGCCTGACCCTAGCAGGGACCACTCCGTCGTCAGAGCTATCTGTCAGGGAGCCACTGTCGTCTACAGGATCGTATTCTGAGCAAGAATTTGACAGATGCGTGACCTCCTCATCACTATCTGTCAGGCTCATAAACAAGTAGGCCTCTTCATCACTGTACCATCGATTTGCCATTTTGGGCTCTAAATTTAGGGGTACAGTGGTGAGATTCACAGGCAAAAAAGCACCTGACCTGTTAGTGACCGAGTCAAGCGCTACCAAAAAAACTGTTAGCGATCGCAGAGATCAGGCCTGACTCTGCGAACGCTGCAGTTATGTGTTTTTGTGTTTTGTGTCAGTGATCGATCGATCGATACTGCACTTTGGTGGGCTGGACTGGGCGAAGGGGCTAAACGCAGGTGCTAGCAGGTATCTGGGCTGATCCCGCTAACCATGCGTTTTTGGGAACCCTAAACTGCAGGGGACGCTAGTATAGATCTGATCAGATCAAGTATCGATCCGATCAGATACTATACCACTAAAGGGAGGCGTATGGTGCGTGCGTGGGTCTTAGCGCTATTGGCCGCTGCCTGGGGCGACGCAGACCCTATCTGGCGCTAAAACCAAACTTTGATCACCCGCCGGGCGATCAGGGGGTTAAAACTTTATAGCAAAAAATATGGCGGGTGCCTTGATGCTATAAAAAATTAACTAGCTAAACTGCGTCACCCGTGACACTTATACTGTGATCACTGGTGACAGGGGGTAATGAAGGGGTTAAACCTTTATTGGGGGGGGGGTTAGGGGGGGTCCCTAGACTTTTTAGGGCCTAAGACTGATTACCCTAACACTTATTTTTGTCACTAATGACACAAGTACAGCGATCAAAAAAAAATCTGATTGCTGTACTGGGTGACACAGTGACAGGCAGTGAATGGGTTAATTTGGGGGGTGATCGGGGGGTGAATTGTGTGCCTACGTGACCTGGTGTCAGTGTAGTGTTGTGCAACTCACGGTTAGATGCTCTCTCCCTCTCGGTCTGGAACGGAAAGACCGACACGAGGGAGAGAGCAGTACTTCCCCTGCCAATGTTTACAAAACATTGCCAGGGGAAGACAACCATTGGTTAGAGCGATCACCAGGTCCAGGCCAGATTTTATTGGCCTGGACCTGGTGGTTGATCAGTTCTGCATCGAATCTGATCATCGGGAACGGCGGGGGGGCGCGCGCGCGCCCAATTTCCGTTCACGCGTCGGACGTCATATTACGTGATCTCGCCCAGGAGAGCCACCTTGTGGACGTATTTCGACGGTGCGCGGTCGGCAAGTGGTTAAAACCCCTTTTAATTAATTTTGATGTCAACAGTGATTAGATTTTACTGTTTTCCCTTCTAATGATATGATCTATATTCTAATTTGGATTTGGTACCTTGTATTGAATCCGCCCATTACTTAGTATTACAAACTGTATATAGAAGTTTTTCCTGCCAAAGCCATTTTAGTTCATTGTTGTACTTAGCGGTTTGCTCATAGTGCATCTTTAAAGAAGCAAACGAATGTAAGGATCAGTGTGATCACAGCAGCTCCTGTCCTATACAAGGAGGGCACCTAGACAACAGACTGCCCCAGGGATAAAGGGTTTTGTTTTAAGTAAAGTGGATAACTCTGATTTAAGTAGGCGGTATTCTACTTTTGTGGTTGGCTCTATAAATTTCAGCTTTTACTATTACAGGAATTACCATTACTTTCACGCTTAATTCCCATTTATGAAAAAGTGTGTTGGGTCCCAGCCTAGTATTACAATGATTGACGTGCCACTGTTTTCTCATGTAATTACACTGTCAGGAAAACCTGGGATGTTTCAGTTATGTCACATAAACCCAACTGTACCGTCCTCGCCTTCATAATGTAATGGAATAGGGTGTCACCTTTCTGGCTGCTTCTGGGGATTTATTTTTTCTGCATGTATTGAAGCTTTGTTACATGATGTAACCCGTATTTCAGGTGTAATTTTATTCATTTATGAGGCATATAAAAATGGAATCTCCAGATGAAAGTCATTCAAGGAATGATGTTATGGTAACAATGAACCATATGATGTGTCAATTAGTGTGTAAGGTGTGATAGTTAATATTTCCCCGCCCCCTCCATAAAAATGACGTTTTGTAGCTTAACCACTTCAATACCAGTCACTTTCCCATCAGGCCAATTTTCAGCTTTCAGTGCTGTCACTTTTTAAATAACAATTGCGTGGTCATGCTACACTGTACCCAAACTAAATTTTTATCATTTTATTCCCACAAATAGAGCTTTGTTTTGGTGGTATTTGATCACCCCTGCGGTTTTTATTTTTTGCTAAACAAATATAAAAAGAGAAAAGACCAAAAATGTTGTAAATATGTTTCTTTCTTCACTGATGGTGATAAGCTGCAATGATGGGCACTGATAAGGCGGCACAGATGAGGTGGCACGGATAATGGGCACTCATTGGTAGCACTGATAGGCGACATTGATGGGTACTGAAAGGATGCACTGATGGGTACTTATGGGTGACAATGATAGATTTCACTGATGGGCATCTCTGGCACTGGCAAGCATTTTTCATTGGCACAGATTGGCAGTTGCCTGGGCACTGATTGGAATATCCCTGGTGGTCTAGGGTGGCCTACCTGATGGTCCAGTGTGGTGGACTTACCTGGTGGTCCTGGCAGCATCCTCTGGTTTAAATCAATGTGCTTCCTTGTATGAGTGCAGAATACACAGAATATTCTCATTCCTGTGCCAGCTGGTATCGATATTTATTTTAGACATTTTAATTCAGCTGTCTACCACCCAGAGTATATGCATACACCAGCACTGGTTCACATCCCATAGTATGAGCAATACAATGTAAATAACCAATTTTGGATATTACAATGTAAAAATTTCCATAGGCTTACAAAACATACATGTGGCTGTATAGCGTAGGAGAGCAGAGCAGTGGCATTATTAATCGCATCCTAGTCGCTGCTGCACCAGAGACACTCAGCTGTTAAGCCCTGTTCATATCGTGCATGCCTACTACCCATGCTTGGGATGCCAGGAATCCTTTTCTTTCAATAATACAGCTCTACTCCACATAGGCTTTTATATAATTGCCCAGCTCTTGCACACTCATGCCTAATGAACGATCGATGCAAGATGAAGATATATTACGAAATGTTTGATAGATAAGTATAGGAGAAGCTTACGAACAAGGTCTGCATGTAACTGCAGAGAGGGGTGGGAGTAATCGATTGGAGGGAGAAGGCAGGTGCATTGTGTGCGTTTAATGAGGTCAGCTGGTGAACTACTTCCTGGTAACAGTTTTTCCATCCCAAATACCGAATTTCAGAACAAAGCAGGAAGTAATGGAGGCTGAAGTAAGGCCTGTTCTAAAATACAGAGAAAGAGCTTTTATGCAACAAGGTACATTAATGATATTGGTACATGGGGAAGCTGGAATTTAGGAAAAAAAAAAATATGAACTTGGCCTTCAAGGCAGAAATAAATAATTATCGGGGCTAGAAATAGACTGTGCCAAGTTCATTTTACCTGCTTACTTATAGAAACAGCCTAGGGACATGTAATAAACATAATTATGCTGTAGATTGGAAGTGAAATTCTTCACATGAAGGTTGAGCGGGGAGCTGACGGAGGCTTCTGCAGCCAAGAGCTGTATTAGTTATCAGTTTCAGAACATTTTGTATTCCTGTAGTATCAGTACATAAAAAACATAGCATAGTAGTGAATATAGGCAACAGTTGTAATATTTCATATGAACTTAAAGCGGTGGTTCTGCGGGAATACGATTTTTTTTTTAAATATTATTCTTCCGCTGTTAATATAACTAATGTTGTACTCACCAGTCCTGTATATACAGCCGCGATCATTCCGGTTTCCCGAAAAAGGATACTTTATAAAACCGATCGATGGACGTTTCCATCTTGTTTGTGGGCACTCCTGAAGCCCACCACTGTTTATTTCCGGGATGCGGTGAATGCTGGGGCTCTATCCCGCGCATGTGCAGTGTGCAGTGTGCTGTCTGCCCCTGTGTCAGTGCCCGCAACCCCCCTCCTCCCTCCTGCTGCTCTCATATTAAACTATGAGAGATTGCTCCCCAGTGTGCAGTGGAGATTTCGTTGCCGCCCGCTTGCCGAGTCACATGACCGGCGAGATATCGCGGGATTAAAGCAACAGCGCGTCTCCTGGGATTGTCATGAGACACAGCGCTGGTCCGGGAAAAGGAACATACACGCCCACTCCCGCGGGGGATTTTGATTGACAGCACAGAGACGACAGCATTAAAAAGGTAAGGATCGAGATAAAAAAAAAAACACAACGGATTATTTACTGTCTATTACTAGCAGTTTGATTGAGCAAAAGTGACAATTTAGGGTGAACCACCGCTTTAACATGATATTTACAAGTCCCTATAATATGAAAATGATAGCTTTTTGTCATGGAAACATATGCAATTTTCCACAAACCATAAGTTTCTTGTGGTGTACCTTTTTGTTAATACTCTGATTGTTTTCTATGCGACTTACAGGTTTACTTTAATTGTCATCTTTGGTGATGGCTGCTTGCAAGTTGGCTTGTCAAAGTTTCTAGTTTTGATTAGGGATGGGCCGAACTGACCCATGTTCGGTTCGGACCCGAACTTTCGAACACTGCGAAAGTTCGAACCCGAATAACAAACCCCATTAAAGTCAATGGGACCCGAACGTCAAATATCAAAATTGCCCATTTTGATGGCTTAAATGCAAGCAATTGGGCATACAATGGTTATAGGGGTCCGGGTCCTGCCCTGGGGGACATGTATCAATAAAAAAAGTTTGTGAAAAACGTAATTTTTAAATGAGCAGTGATTTATTTTTTTAAATTTTTTTTTTAAAGCCTAAAAATGAAAAAATTCATTCCAATATAGTGCCTGGGGGGTTCCCCCTAGTTTTCAAGTTAAAGTGGCAGATCTGTACCATGTCTAGAATCTGCTGCAGCAATAATTGAATTTATACAGCCCAAAAAAAAATGAAATTTTTCCTGCAAGCTGCCTTTATTTTGCTATGCAACAATTGGGGAGCCAGTGTGTATGATGAGGCCACAATGTAGTGCACTGGGAACAAGATTAGAGATTTTTTGGATACATTCTGGTGTCACTTTGACTTTGGATAGAAGCAACGGGTGCGTTTAAATTGGTCTTTGGGTGTCGTGGCGCCTTCCCACCATTAGAGATAATCTTGATGAAAGCAAGAATTTGGCTTGCTGTAAAAAAATTGGCAATGATATGCACCTGTCAAACAGGTGCTGAAAAATTGGACTTTGGGTGTTAATTGTGCCCATGAAACCTATACCAAAAACATTCTTCCAGATGAATGGATTGAACACCCTCAAAGCTAGGCAGCCTTGAAGTCCTGCAGAGATTCCACATCCCAAAAAGACTTAATCGGTGATATCAGCATCAGGCGCTTCATAGCTGGTAATCCAGGACTGATTCACTTTTATAAAGAGTATTTGGACAGACAAGTTCTATGATCATTAACGAAACCTTCTGCAGCACTAAATAACCGTTCTGACAGCACACTGGATGCAGGGCAGCCCAACAACTCAATAGCATACTGGGCAAGTTCTGGCCAGTGGTCTATTCTCATGACCCAGTAAGCCAGTGGATCGTCAGCTGGAAAGCTCTCCATCTCTGTTTTGGCCCCAAGGTAATCATCCACCATGTGATGCAGACGCTGCTGATGGGATGTGGAAGCTGACAGCCCAGGGCGGCAAGGACTAAAAAAAATCCAACCGGCCGAACAACACCTTCGGTGGACCGGGGCTAAATTTTACTCCCAAACTGACAGTATGGGCTCCCGTCTGGCCACCAAGCTGAGTCCCAAACAGCGATCATTAGCCTTCCCTAAAATCCGGGCGGCCTCAGGGGAACTGACGCAGAACCGGACTAAAATATGGACGCCGCCTTATGGTTCTACTCTGACCTATACAAACCCGCCCGTTCTCCTCCCAGCCCGTCAGATAAAGATTTTTTGGACGAGCTACCACTGCCGTCTGTCTGAGGATCATAGGGACCTCCTGGATTCCCCTTTCACTCAGGAGGAGGTGTTGACGACCATTAAGGCCCTTAAACTAGGTTCCTCCCCAGGACCGGATGGCTTTTCCACTGGGTACTATAAGAAATTTGGCGCATATCTGGCCCCTCACTTGACGCGACTGTTCAACTCTTTTAGGGATGGAGCCCTTCTCTTGGCAGACTTAAATTCCGCTTATATCTCGGTCATCCCGAAACCGGATAAAGACCCTAGCGAGGTGTGTAATTATCGCCCCATTTCTCTGATTAATAATGACATTAAAATTATGACAAAAATATTAGCAAACAGATTATCAAGTTTCATCTCCTCTTATGTTCACAAGGATCAGATGGGCTTCATCCCTGGGAGACGGGGAACGGATCAGATCAGACGAGCCATTGATGTTTTCTCCCTACTTAAATCACAATGGGATGGGGGATCGCCACAGAAGGGTTTCTTGCTGTCTATAGACCTACATAAGGCCTTTGATTCCATAGATTGGGAGTACTTAACTGGTATTCTGGGAAGGTGGGGGTTTTGGCCCTAGCTTCCTTAGCCTCATCAGGTCGCTTTACTCAAGCCCCTCTGCACAGGTACGCCTAATGGGCAGATACTCGGAGACCTTCTCCATAGGCAGGGGAACCAGACAGGGGTGTCTGCTCTCTCCTCTCCTTTTCGCGGTGGCCATCGAGACATTGGCAGTGGCACTGAGATCGAATCCTGACGTCAAGGGGGTAACCTGTGGGCCACTGGAACACAAATGTGCCCTATACGCTGACGACCTCTTGCTCTTCGTAACATCTCCCCTAATTTCCACCCCGATTATACTTAAGACACTACGGGTTTTCAGTGAGATTTCTGGATTGCAAGTTAATTTGGGTAAATCTCTAGCTATGAATATCTCCGTCCCCCCACATCTGCTTAAACAGCTTTCCAGTAATTTTACCTTCACCTGGGCTCCCTCGCAAATTCCATACCTGGGTATCAAATTAACGCCCAAAATCAACGACCTCTTCAAGGCAAACTACCCCCCTATGATCCTTAGATGTAAAGGGGCTATTGAGCGATGGGCTAAGTGTGGGTTGTCTTGGCTGGGCAGAGTGAACGCGGTTAAAATGACCCTTCTCCCACGTCTTCTGTATTTATTCCGTGCTATCCCAATCCCGGTGAGGAAGCAGTTCCTCAGCAAATTCCAATCGGAGATTGTCCGATTTGTCTGGGGGAAGAGGGGGTATAGATGTCCCTCGGGCATACTCTATCGGTTAAAAACGGAGGGTGGTCTGGGGCTTCCTAACCCAGGGGTTGACAAATTTGCTTGGAATCTAGGAGCCAGCTAAAAAAGTTAGGAGCCAGAAAGCGAACACATACGTGAGCAGCGCCCGCATATGTAAACGGTGTTCAAACCACACATGTGAGGTATCCCCGCGATTGGTAGAGCGAGAGCAATAATTCTAGCCCTAGACCTCCTCTCTAACTCAAAACATGCAACCTGTAGATTTTTTTTAAACGTCGCCTATGAAGATTTTAAAGGGTAAAAGTTTGTCGGCATTCCACGAGCGGACGCAATTTTGAAGCGTGACATGTTGGGTATTTACTCGGCTTAACATTATCTTTCATAATTAAAAAAAATGGGGATAACTTTACTGTTGTCTTATTTTTTTAATTAAAAAAAGTGTAATTTTTTCCCAAAAAAGTGCGCTTGTAAGACCGCTGCGCAAATACGGCATGACAGAAAGTATTGCAATGATCGCCATTTTATTCTCTAGGGTGTTAGGATAAAAAAATATATATAATGTTTGGGGGTTCTAATTAGAGGGAAGAAGATGGCAGTGAAAATAGTGAAAAATTACATTAGAATTGCTGTTTAACTTGTAATGCTTAACTTGTAATACCAACGGCCACCACCAGATGGTGCCAGCTTACACATCTGGTGGTAATAACTTGTAATACCAACGGCTCACCACCAGATGTCGCCAGCTCACAAAAAAAAGCTGACCCCCCTTCCAAGCCAAGTCGCCAGGACCCTATTTCTAGTCGCCATGGCGACCTGGCGCCGGGATTTGTCGAGCCCTGTCCTAACCTATGGGGGTACTACCAGGCAGCTCAACTGTCTCAAATATCTGCGGTTTTCTCGACGGGACCTAAACCTGACTGGCTAGCCATGGAACGACAAGCTATCCCATTATACACCATTGATTACATTTTGGGGTGCGATCCCAGACGCAGACCAGCCATTTTATCTCCCACACTATCCCATTCTGTAGCCCTCTGCTCCAGACTCTATTCCCTTCGCTCCCTGATTTCCCCCCTGAAACCCCTAATGCATTTGTTTCATAATCCCGACTTCCCACCAGGGTTGGATATCAGGGCATTTCGGTGGTGGACGGATAAAGGCTTATACAGGATAGGACACTTTTTCTCTCCTCAGCGGGCACATTTTCCCTTTCGCACTGCAGGAAAAAACTGGACATGCCCAACGGTGAGCTCTTTCGGTTTTCCCAAATCTCCCACTATCTCCATTCTATTCGGACGGATAAGTCGGTACCCCCCTCTATAACTCCCTACGAACACTGGTGTGCAAACACGATGGATCAGAGGGGTGGAATTTCCTTGATATATGTAGCTCTGATGTCTAAGACAGATGAGCCATCCTATGCACGGGCCTGGGAGGAGGACCTGAACACATCATGGAGCACTGCGGTATGGTATTGCGCCTCAAATTGGGCGTATAAAGGTATTCTTAATATATGTCTCATAGAGGCGAGTCTGAAACTTCTGCTTAGGTGGTATTACTTTCCTTCCAGGCTGGCAAGAATGTTTCCAGGGACCTCTCCACAATGTTTTAGGGGATGTGAGCTAGAGGGTTCCATGTTCCACACATGGTGGTCCTGTCCCCGCATTATATCCTTCTGGAAGAGGGTTTTTCGTACCATCGGATCCTTGCTGGGGACAGTGGTACCGCCTCAGCCTAATGTGGTGCTGTTGAACCAGTGTATCCCTGGCCTTCCTAAACAATCCCAGATCTTGTCTTTTTTTTATACTATTGGGGGCCAAAATGACCATAGCCAAGTCGTGGAAGAAGCCTTCAGTTTCCTTCCTGGTATTTAGGAGGAAGGTCTCCTGGATAATGTCGCAGGAGAAAATCGTTGCTAAATGTGCGGACCAATCGGAAAAATTCAGGTCCACATGGGAAACCTGGGCTACCTACTGCAATGTGTCTCTCCTACCTGGGGTCCAGCCTGGGGGCGGGATCACTCCAATCCATTCGTAAATGCATCTCTGTCCCTCTTCTTCTTTTCTCCGTCTCACGTGTCTCTCTCTCTCTTTCTCCTTTTGCACCTCTCTTGGTGTTCTGTTGTGTTGTCATGTTTATTTAGTTTTATTGTGACATGCTCTAATATTTGCTGCTTTCTCTGTTGCAAGCAGACTTCCTGCTCTATGTAGGTTGAACAATACTGTTCATTGCGGCGCGGGGCCCTGTGGCCTTGGCTCCCGGGACGCAGTGTGACCCCTTTAGGGGCGCCCGGGGTGCCAAAAGTCGCGGGACCTACGCGGCGGTATTCT